>NW_017298619.1:942094-995136 GCF_001594075.2 Trachymyrmex cornetzi | reverse complement strand
GGGAGGAGCGTAGCGTATTGTTGGCGCAATATCATGCAGCGTACCCTTCAATCCTTTTACGCAAAGTACACACAGAGAATAGATGGAGAGTTATAAAAAATATATTGTATAGAACGAAACTTGATGGCTTGACGGTGTATGACTTTTTGATACACCAACCGACGGATGTTAGCGGTCTGGTATATGAGCCGATCTTTCGCTCTAATGGTTCCACCTGGGTTTCGATACACATATCCGTGGGTGGTCCGTCATGCGCTTGATAAGCCTCACACCAGGTGTAGACCGAAAAAAAAGAAAGGAAATGAGGAAGTTACTTCCTCAGTGCTTGGTGACAATATACCTATCGATCATAAAATGTCTTCCATGAACTAATTTTAATATTCTCTTAGGTAGAAGACAAAATCATAATAATAAAATCAAGATGACATTAAATGAAAGTTATTTTAGGAAAAATCATAATGCTCATGTTAAGAATTCATCACAAAATTATCATCAAAAGTGTATTGGATAATATCATTATGATTTTTCCTAAAATGATTTCTACTTGATGCCATCTTGATCTTATTATGATTTTGTATTCTACCTGGAGAGATTGCAACTCTTATTTTTTCCGTGAAAACGGTATTAATTATTTTTATCAAGAACAAAGAAATTATAGAGATCTTGTCTAACGCGCAAAAAGAAATCTTGTATGTCCAATACATAAAAAGAATCATTAAAAGGACTAACGAAAGAAGAAATTGATTGGCGGATGCTCGCGCAGGAGTGGGCTGAAATAACAGGAACAATCCTCTGCGCTCGCAGTAAATTTGATTGTTCGGAGGCAGGACGGCCCACGCTGTCCGGCCCGCCAGAGGGAAACATTGCATTCTTATCGTTCGAGAAACTGGTGTGGCATAACGTAGCGTATACGGTGACGGCATCGTGTGTACGTATTGGCTAGCTGTCTGTTCTAACAATACAATAACGATGGAAGGCGTCGCTTAAGGGCAAGTCCGCCTAGCGTAGTTGTTCAGGTACGTATCGATGCTGGTAAAATATTGCATTTACACGTTCCTCACGCAAAATACTCTCGTAGAATATTGCTTCCGGGTCTCCCCGACGATATACCAATGGCGACCAATAAATGTGAGCGCTTCAGCCTTACGTTCCAATAGACTATACAAAAGGATAAACGTAACATATTTGTAATTAATTTTATATTCGTGTCTTCTATGTTATATAACTTTCTATGCCACAACGAGGCGCTGATGTTTGCAGATGCGAAGGAAAACGGGTTAACATTTAGCGCGTGTGTTAAAAAAATCGATAATCGATAAAAAACCGTTTTCCTTTCCCATGGTGATATTTAATTTTTATCCTCACCATGTTATCCATGGAATATGGCAAGAGTTAACGACGCACTTAGGTCTCTTAGAAAGGGATCTATCCACGCCTCGGAATTGAAAGAAAGATGGTAGTAGGAGAAACAAGTTGCTATTCCCACGCTGCGCTTGATCGGGATGCTACAAGCACTTTCGCTAGCCAACCTTATCGAAGCCGGTGCATTGCGAAAGGCAGGTAATAGGTTCACGATTGTAAGTACTTTTTGTTTGGGCAGCTCGGACTCATGCTCGGAATCTTTTCACGAAGTCCGTGCGAACACGATAATGGTAAAGTGATCAGGTAATTATCGTAAATACGAATTGCTCTTAAGTTGTTATTTTGGTTCACAGAAAAAATATTAATAATTTTCTGACAAAAACAAAAAATTAAATTACTATTGCTGTTTGCTCATATCGTGTAGTTTGCCCAATAGATCAGAAAATCATTAAACATTTTTTTTATCTACACAAGCATCGGTCAAAATAATATTCCAACGACTATGAAAAATAATGTCGAATCTTTCTCGTTCTTGTATCAATAATCGTCTCGGAGAAAATCTTTTTCAACTTCCCGCTTTGAGGCACGTTGAAAAACGAGAATAAAAAACAATTCCGTTCGTTTTGTACTCAGTCTTCTCGTAACCGTCGTAATGTCACAGTCTTTCGCCACGGTGCACCTGAATATTGCGGCTCTACGCTTCCAGCACCTGTTCCCACCTTGACACCTGATGGAGCCTTCTCGCACTCGCTTGTCCGTAGGGGTTCGAAAGCACATCGCTTGTCCACGCAATGCAGTCGATGCCGGCGATCGGCGCGCCAATAACGGCCGATGCGTTACGCATAATGCAAGACAAATTTTGCAATTGCGTCTGTAGTTTCAATATGACCATTCATTTATTTACTTGCATTACGTACATTACATTCTAACGTTATTTTTAGCCATATGTCCAAATAATAGATTTGTGAATATTATTTAACTGTTTTATGTTATAACGGATTTTCGAGCCTCATCATGATTCTACATTCATTAGAAATGTATAATTTAATTCAATCATAAAACACAAGAGGCTATGAGCCAATTAAATTATTTTAATCTAAAATATCATTTATTATTACAAACGTTTCGATCTATATACATGAGGTCATTATAAATGTTATAACAGCTGGTGATAAAAATGATACAAAATTTACAATCGCATATAGGTCGGAAAATTTATTTGTAATTATATATAATTTTGAATTAGCATTAAAGTAATTTAATTAACGCGTAGCTCCTTGTTTTATGATTAATTTTTAATCATATGAGCCATTATTTTTCATTTCATTGTTTTATAATTTAATTAATTTAGATAGATAATTTTAATAGTGACTATTTAATCGTAATAAAAATTCCTTCTATTGTGCCAAGAGATTGACAACCATACATACATGGTCGCATTCCCATCGACATATACTTTTTTCTATATTATAAAACCGACCAACATACTTCATCAATAATATTTCAACGTGAACATAGTCGAAGAAAGAATTTTGTAAAAGAAAAATAAGATCGCTTTTATTTCACATAAGTTAATGTTAGGAAACAGATCACATATAAGTAATTATAATAGATGAAGAATTGTTTTATGCATGGTAAATCTAGGACTACTTTATAGCTATAATTTCTTATCCAGTCCATCACTGTTAGCATGAACTATAAATTGCATAAATATAAACAATATGAGTGATCAATAAAATATTCTTCGTTTCCAGTAGTCGCTTTTAATAAATCCGACATATTTTTACGTGGAACCTAAAATATAAAATAATAATACTCTACGTTTATATACGCACGTAAATAAAAGCAGGAATGTCATAATGATAGACAAAAAAAAAGAAATCACATTTTAAATTAATTAACGATAATTAGTGTTAATTAATGAATTCATAATAAGCGCTCACCACCAATGCATTCCGGACTTTTGCAAGGTGATTTAGTTGCTGCGTCGTGAGTTGCGTAACAATTTACGTCACACTTGTAGCGTAAGACAGGATTGCCGCATCCAGAGCAATCGGGCTGCACGCTTGGAAACTACGATTACATCGTCTTTTAATATATAAAGAATATTTCTGACTCGATACGGTATGTCTACCTGTGCGCCGGTTTGTTGAATGCAAAGCCACTGATTATACGCGCAACCACCTGCGGCTCCGAATCCTACTCCGTATGTAATTTGCGGTACTAACGAGATTTGAGGTACTATAGGAAGCGATGGTATTGATCCAGGGTAACAGGGGGGACTACCGGGACGGCAAGGACCTCCGGGTGCTGTAAATTGGAAATGAAGCCAACTTTAAAATGTTCTTTGTTCAGTAAATTGCATTTCAGGGAAGTTATATCATTAATAGATTCTATATTAATAAATAGAGGCTTTGACTCACGACAGCAGCCTCCTGGAGGAAAACCCCACCCAGTACCATTTCCAAAAATATTGAATCCACTAGCATTACCACCGCCGCCCCCGAAAGGATTAATGACATTATTAATGCCGATGTTCGTCGTTATGTTAGTAGTCCTTAATCCGCCACTGGATGGACTGCAGTTTCCCGATTCGCATTCCGTCTCGTATTCCGTAATGATCTGATGTCTGTGCCTGGTTCTTTTCGTGCAGTAGCCGCATTTTTTTTCGCAATCGAGATCCAAGTGATGTTCGCACTTTTTAAGACACGTTTCCAGACAATGAGCGGAATCTGTAGAATTTTATCATTTACAATAGCAAGGCACAATTTTCTTGTAACACGAACAAAACAAACAGAACAGAATAATACGGCATATAGTTATGCATAATTAATTGTATAACAATAAAGGCCATCATGATATATTTATATCGCGGTTATATTTATCCATCGTACTTGAAAGTCGCGCCAACGAACAACCGTGTTGCGTAACTGCGTCTGTAACGCGTTATAAAAGATCGAGTAATTTTAATTTAATGCAACGGTTTATCTTTCTATGATCGTGCAACAGCTGCAGTTGCATAATATGTCTGAACGGAGCGCTTCCGAGCGGCACGCGAATTCCCGTGTTTATCTCGATTGTTATAGCGATTGGTGATCTACCAGTTTCCGGCCCGTCTCCGTGGTTTGTGTGATGACCGTGTCTCTTCGGCCTCATTAAACACTTTACGTATTTTTTGTAGTCTGGATTCCGGCATTCATCGTACACCTTCTGCTGATCCTCGGTGATCGGTGCCTCGGTGGCTCCGCCGACTTCGGCATTCCTTTCAGCGTGCACTAACAGCGTGCTCAAACCGACGAGAAGATACACGACGAGCGAGTGCTTCCATAGCGTCACTTCCATAGCGCCGAGTTCTCTCAACGGAGTAATCGGGCGGGATGAGCGACAAACCCTTTATACCTTAAGCCGCTTACCCGGGGCTGCGGGGTTAATGACCATTACCGACATTTGCGCTGTCAAAGTCTTAGTTGGAAATGTTTGCACCGCACGCCCTCGTAAAGATACGTCGCACGTCGGCTAATATATTAACGCGTAAATTGTTATCTGCCTCTTGGCAACGGAGTGCAACGTCAAATTTGCACTGCTTATCACGAACACCGGCCGCTGCGAGGCTGTCGTCCGCTATCCGTGCAGCCTCTCCGAGAGCCGTGGCGCGGCGCGGCGCGGCGTAACGAAGGCAGGGGTTGCAAACTGCTAAAACACACTTTCGTAACGATAATATTGGCGCCATTCGCAGACATGATATTCACACGGTGCGATCGTTAGATATATATAATTGAACAAACATTGAGTACGGTCAACGCGGTGCTACAAATGCTTTGAAGCGTTTTTTAATTGGTCAGTTTGTAAAATTCTTTCTTCTAATTGGTCCATCAAACGCATTTCTTCAAAGCATTTGTAGACTTTGACCACAGCCATTGGCAATACAAGGAAATAAATAAAAGACAGGAGGATTTTCTACCTTATATCGGTGCGTTTTAAATAAATTGGTATTCAACGCATCTTTATTTTTAGTTGTTCGCGCTAAGACATCTTGACTTGCACCTTTCTTCCTCGTAATGTTTCTCGAGCGTTATCTCATAACTCGTTTGTTCCGCAAACACATTTATTCAAAACGTGTCATCACATCCCGCATGTGTGTACTACCGCGCGAAATTTTTTTATGCGCGCTTAAAGAAATTATGTTGGTTAATCGTGATATGATACAATAGAATTGCTCGCAGAATACTCGCTTTATTACGATTATATCGAACGAAATTAAATAATTCTATCAATAATAATAAAAATAAGCAAGCCCATCAAAGCCAACATCAGTTGTTCGGATGCACAATTTATTTTCGTGTAATTTAACAAATCATATCAAAAATTAATTAATATACGTTTCGACCCCTATTTTTGGGTCCTTATCAATATAAACCTAAATCCGCTTACATACTATACGCAAATTCAAAGAAGCGATACAGCTCATTCTTCTTTACCCAATTTCCAAGTTAGATAAAAAGAGAACGGAATCCAATATTGATAAGGACCCAAAAATAGGGATCAAAACGTATATTAATTAATTTTTGATATGATTTGTTAAATTACACGAAAATAAATTGTGCATCCGAACAACTGATGTTGGCTTTGATGGGCTTGCTTATTTTTATTATTATTGATAGATTCTTTCAAGCTTTTTTTTAGATATTTCTTAAATAATTCTGTAAATATATACCGCTTTAATTAGAATTTTAAATCTAGTATTTCAAAAATAAATAGTCCATCTCCTAATTGCAAATATCGAGCGATGAAACAACTACTTCGAATAGGTCAGTGACACTTTTGCTCTTATCATAATCTTCTGGAAATTATAAAGCAGGAAATCGTTTTTATTTACATTACTCATCGATAAAGTCGCGCGCGAATAAATACGCTTTTGGAATTTTAATTTATCCTTGCATTCTTGGGAACAAACTGTTATTTGAACAGCCTGATTGCAGCTGAAAATTGCATTATCAATTTGATTCTTTTTATGTACTCCATTTTTTCGGTCTGATTCGACGCTTTAGTACAGTTATTTACTGTACTTGTATTCGTGGCGATCATTGTGAACCACTTTAATAGGTCATACGATTATAAAATCTTTCACGCTCGTATCCACGTACGTGATTTATCGCGATTTATAAGATCTCTTCCGGTCATGGAAGTCTCCATTCAAGGGAGAGTACCGCTACCAGTTACATGTACAAAGCTGTTGACGAAAGGCTCATTAAAGGGTGGCGACAAAGTAGGAATTAGTTCACTCAATCTCTGACACGGCGAGCGTCTCTTCGACACTCTGATTTTTTATTATTAAATGATACTAGTATTAACCCAAGCAAAGCACAAGTCATCGTAACATCAAAATAATATCAAAATAGCTCCAAAATGATTAATAATTGTCACTTTTCAGTCAGTAACGATTTTAATGTCATTTTGACGTCATCGTGACTTGTTGTTCTGCTTGAGAGACGACGTTCAAAGTACTGTGTCATTCGTAACTTTGAAGATTACGGTTTACTAACAATAAGATACAATATAGCCTTCAACAAATATATGTACATATCGCAGACATTCCATTTAACAGCGATTCCAACCGAACTAGAGACAGGTGAAGTCCGATGCGGACTTTCTAAACGCCCTGTATACGAACGGCTTCCCCGCCGATGGTAGGGGGACAGCGAGTCTTGCTCTCTCTTGAACGTACTGGCCCCATCCGTGTGTTCGAGACGTACAATGGCCGCCGTGTGAGCCGACGTGCTGCGTGCCTCAAGTATTAATCGTCCTCAATTTTCCCGACTTAATTTGCCGGCTGAGAAACGCCCACGAAAAAAAAAATGCGCGACGCCCCGCCGCGATGGTACCATTCGACGAGAGTCCGTGCGACAGCGAACTCCGATGGACGACGCTCGCGTCCTGACGGACCATCATCATCATCATCATCACCATCATCGTGTGTCGTTGACGCTTCTTGACGAAAACACAGTGGCCGGCAGGACGCGACTGATCGGACGCGTCACACCGTCGCAAAACAGTTGTTAAACTCTCGCGAAGACCCTGACGATCGAAGTGAACGTTTCTACGTTGCGTCCGTTCTCTCCCTTGATATTCAGTGTCGTGAAGTATCATTCGCTAGACTAGTGTATGTGGTGTTGTGTTACGCACATGCTGCTCAGCTTTAGGAAGGTAATTAATACTTTTGTAAAGTATCTTTTGGTGTTGGATCTTTAAAGATCATATAAGAATTAAATATATGTGTATGCGGAAAAGGTACTTTGTTTTTTTCTTTCAGAGTAAGATCATAGCATTTTTGAAAATAATCGGCTTCCCATATTTTTTACACCGAAAAAAAGGATTTGATATAATAGTATCTGTTATTAAATGCTTCGGTTAAATAGTGTCAACTAAATATTTATTAACAATTACTAAATAATTTAGTTAAGTAAACAAAATAGTAAACAAATTAGTTCAATAAATTAAATTTTATTCAAGTCTACTACAAATTTAGTTCATTCAAATTAAACATTAATAATTGTTACTAAATTTTAATAGCATTAAATAAAATATATCGCAAGTATCATCAAATATGATAATACTTGCGATATATTTTACCAAATTGCGATTGTGAGAAAAAAGATATTTGATAACTCTGTTATAAAATTTTTGTTGAAAATAATAAATTATTTAGTAATAGCTAATAAACATTTGGTTACTACAATCATATACTTGATTAAAAAGATAAATAATTTTATTAGTATTATTGAATTGATTAAAATAAATAAATATATATTATTCGACAACTTATTAATAAATATTTAATTAAAAAGTATCTTTGAAACAACAAAAAATAGATTATATAATTTAATATTGTATTTGAAATTATACTGAATTTTATTAAGTTTTTAGAATATCTTATTTATTATTACTTATTTTTTAATATCTTTAAATATCGAACATTGAAACGAAATATCATTCTTCACCTAAAATGTGGAAATAACATGTTTCGATATCATATGCTTTCAAAATGTGAACTATGTGTATTCTATATTAACTGTTTTCTTGTATAATTCAACTTCATAAGAAGAGCTTGAAAATAAGTTTCTAAAACCTAAAGTAATACATTTGTGCTATAAATAACGTAAACAATTTCTGCTTTCTTTAAAATTATGTTATATTTTATTATTCTGAATAAATTATTTTCAGCATTAGAACTATCACATATCGCAATTTGAATATTTATATATGCTATTGTATTGAATCCATAAAATCATTAAGGTACAATCGTCTATTTCAAATACACTCGAAAAATGTGATTTAAAAAGATTCGTCGTGAAGGGCATTTCTCCATGAATCAATGCGCATTCGTGTTACTTTATACAATATTTGGATAATTATTTTCTGTAGATTTTATGTATTATGTAATAATTAAATAAACTGAATTACACGTAGTAATATTTGTCGAAAATTAAATTAAATGATTTAGCAATATTTATTAAACATTTTATTATAGTTTAAATATTTAGTGATATATATTAAATATTTGATAAATTATCACCAAATTACTTAGTTGATTCAATCATGGACAAAAGTTATTAAATAACTAAACTAATAAATATTTGATAGCTATTATCAAATATAATAATAGTAATCCAATATTTAGCAAATATCCATAACTAAATGCATTTGGTAATTATGAATAATCAGTTTTTTCAATGTAAATTGTAAAAAATCTCATGATCGAAATCCAAATAGTGTTTATTAATAATTTTAAAAATATAATTGAATAGTTCTTCACAAAGATTTATTCAAAATTATTTGTACGTAGATAACCCAATCAGATTAATATATATATATATTATAAATTGATAATATTATCATGTCTTATTTCTTGCTTAACCTTTTTTCAGAGGTATTTAGGCTTTTAAAAATTTACGAACATATTCAATAGCATACAGTTCTACGAAAAAAAGTGAAATCACTGAATTATACGCGCATTAGATCATTACATGCTCATCATTACATATAACTTTAACGTTATACTTTTCCTGGTATGGTATAGTAGATTATTCCGATAGAGAGAGAGAGAGAGAGAGAGAGAGAGAGAGAGAGAGAGAGAGAGAGAGAGATAGCCTACACTTACGTCGCTGTAAAAGAATGCTATAATTAGCTAATCGGTTAAACTCCTTTTGTGTGTTTAAGTTACTGTGTTCGTAACTTGCATTCGCTATTCAATGTTTCATTGTCACAAGAATATGTAACTCGTTTTAAAAACAAATTCAAACTCGTATGTGTATTCGAATAAATTTCATTGTTTGAAAGTAATATGCTTTCAAAGTTGTTTCGAATTATTCGACCGTGGAAAGAACGCTTTCGTTTT
The DNA here is from genome assembly GCF_001594075.2 of Trachymyrmex cornetzi. Taxonomy (NCBI): domain Eukaryota; kingdom Metazoa; phylum Arthropoda; class Insecta; order Hymenoptera; family Formicidae; genus Trachymyrmex; species Trachymyrmex cornetzi. Next base: position 985,379 of record NW_017298619.1, on the reverse strand, counting down.
TTTTTTGTGGGGAAATCTTATCGCTTGAGTACAGGGAATACGTAGGAAAAGTGTTGCAAATTGAGAAAGTCGTTTATATTTGCGCAATAAAAACTCGCTGATCTATAATTATAACGTTAGCAATCCAAGCGGAATGGTATTTGGAGCAACTCTCAAGAATTTTATTGATATAATATATAGTTACTTAATTAACTATTAAAATCAATGACTGTTATCTTTTTATGGTTGTTAATTTATTTAAAAAGTGGACCTGAATACGAAACTTTTCATATAATTAAATAAATCATTAAGCATAGATACTTTTTATTCATATTTAGTTCAGGAAATTACAAGGAAAATACGAGTATATTGAAAAGACAATATGAATATTATAACTGTTATTTAGATAAATAAAATTGAAACACATTAATTATATCATCGAATTGTATTATTCCTTTCATAGGCAGCAACTAGGAACTAGCAACCATGCCGGAGCTATGACAGTCGTGTATTCGGCTGTTCGAAAATCGGCTATACTGATGTATTTATGATTCGGCCGCGGGTCGCAAAGAAGAAACGATGGCAACGGAGAAAGAGGAGATTCCAGTGGGGTCTCCTTGGTACGGCAAGGTTTTCGAGTGTTGGAGGAATCGGAATCGAGTCAGTCCCGGCAGAATCGAGTTGCCCGACTGCGATTTTTTTATCGTGGCACCGCGGCGCACACTGCGCGTTCTGAGGCCGACCCTGAAGAGCGGCTGGTATTATGAGACAACGGTTGACCGGCCGGAGTCGGTAAACGACAATTTCTTTAATCGGTGGACCAGGAGACCGCATCCGTCCGGAAATTGCAGGTGTTCTTTCCGCCAGTCCGCCAGTGCGTTGAGCACCACCGAAGAGCAAATAATATCCGCGGAATTAAATCACATCCGAACAAGTCTCTGCGAGGCCGAGAAGAATGCGCGTGGAATCGAAGAATTGGAGCAAAGGGTCTCCGTGAATCTGCAAAAGTTACGGGACGATTCGGAACTTTTCGATTGCGCAAATGAAACGACGGTGTCTTCGACATTAATGGTTGATCACCAGCCGTTCGAACAGAGCGCCAAACAACAAATTGTCAAGGATTTAGAAAGGTAAGTACATTATATAAACTCAACTGATACAATGGATAAAAATAAAACGCGAAAAATTTTTGTTAATTGTCGTTAAACATTTTTAATAATAAAATAATAATATATCCTGAATACTCTATCCTGAGGTGCCTGTTATTTTTCTTCGTCTTTTTCTAGATTACAGTACAACTTCATTTATTCGAACATGTCATCAGGGGACAAGACTGTTTCGATAACAGAATGATTCAAATAATAGAGGCTCACTAGCTCTTCCTTTAGTAATCCTTTTTAGTTTCAATAATAATAGCTAATGTTCAAATTTGTTAAATTCGGAAACTAAAGTCGAGTATGTCGAGCTCTTATTATTCGAATGGATCGGTTAATAAATGCTTAGCTATGAGTGTATATTTGGAATTGAGTATAAACCTGTTCATATAAATGAAGTGCAAACAAACGTAGTCCTACCGTATTTGATAAATTAAGAAGCATTATTTTAGATGTAGGTATATAAAAATAAAAGAAAATAAATTTTATAGGTATATCAATACACTTTTGGAAGAGGTACTTGATGATACTGTTAAGCATATAACTAGTGTGGAGAAAGATAATGTTCAACATTCTTGGCAGCGGACGAAAAATAATTTGATGAAATCACAGTCCGATAAATCCAAAGAAAAGATTTCGATAAAGAAAGACGGAGATGACTCCTTTATCGATATTAATCCTCGTCTTCTAGATGATACGACGCAGGAGGAATGGATTACAGAAAACGAGCGTAAAAGTCAATTCGCCAGAGTTTCGATAAGCGAGGGTTATGTGAATCCTGCTTTCGTTGGTTCGACTGATGAACTAGCTTCTCTAGATTTCGATTGTTCTGCAAGAAAACACAGTAAGCGATACATTTAAGAAAAAATAAGATTATTTATTATTTCATTAATAAAAGAATTTCTATAGATATTCTTTTTACACAATAAAACTTTTCACTACTGTTGTACTATTTTTGGGATGGCAGGTTTATATCTTGGAATACCAACGGAAAGAATTCCTTCGGAAAAATTGGATTGTGTAGATTCTGGAATAAATAGCGTAGAGACCATCGAGTTTCAGCTACCTGATCAAGAACCCAGCTTTGAGCAGTCTCTTTTACGAATCATTGATGAGAAGTTGGGAAGAGGTTCTTCAACGAATAACTCGGAAGAAGATAGTCTCGAAAAAAATTTGCAAAAAGCGGTTCCAGTAGAGGGAGAACGTGGGATTGACTCTCAAGAGATTGAACTAACTTCGTCTAAACTTGAGACATTATCGACAGATCCTGATTGGAAAGTGGATCGACTGGAAGATACTGCCAACGTGGATTGTAATTTCGAGAAACTACGCTTAGAATTCCAAAGCAACGACAGAGATTCATCTCCAAATGACAAGACTCTATTAAAAATTGATGTAAAATTAACGGAAAGTCCTCCTATCGAGCTCAAAGATTACAAGAAGAAATGGATAGGATTCGATGAAATCTCTTCGCAGGAAAATACTAAATTAAGTCTCCGCGATTCGGTAACGCTTCGAAGAAATAAAAAACCAACTATAGTTTTTCTACACGGTTTTGGTTCCTCGGCAGAAGTCTTTGAGCATCAGTTGCAGTATTTCTCTTCTCTAGGTTATCCTTGCATTGCTCCCGATATGCTCGGGCACGGTATGAGCTCAGCGCCTGGACGTCCTAGAGATTATCATTTCAACAAATTATTCAAGGATTTAGACGCTGTTCTACACTATTACGCTTTTAAACCTGGGGAGAAGTGCGTCTTAGTCGCACATAATTACGGGTAAGATATTGTTTGCTTAAAACTGTACTTTGTAAAATATTCTTTTTTACTCTTCCATAATTTGTCTCGACAATTACTTTTGTAAAAAAAAAGTTTTTTTTATATTAGATTTATATTATTTTTATATTAAATTTATTAGATATTTTTTTTTATTTTGGCAATATTAATAAAATTGCACTGTAAAAAATAAAATGTTAATAAAGATTTTTTTAACATTTTTGTGTTAATTTTAATATTTTTGCACGTCTTACGTAAAGTCCACTATACATTTTTAAAATTAACGTTTAAGATTTTGAAATAAAGAAGACGTCAACGTTATGAAGAAGTAATTTTTACTTGTCAATAACTATGCACAACTCCTTCCGCGCTGACTCTCATTAGCTTTGAAATTTATTTATTATTATTATTTTAAATATTGAGAGTTCAATTTAATCATTATATTAGTTAAAATTAACTTTTTATTTTTTACAATATGATACCTGCGAACATTTTGTATAAATTTTAGGTGCAGTTTTGCTACAGCATTAGCTTGTAAATATGATAATAATATTCATCAACTTGTGCTAATATCGGGCGGTGGTCCGACTCCTCTTGCTCCACCGAGCACAGAATGCGCGGGCCATTGCTGTCTCAGGGCGATTCTCGCACCTCTGCTGATGTGTGGTTTTCATCGAGATATTCTCTATTCCGCGCGAGGCCGACAGCATCCTTATTGCGGTCAAGAATCGATAAAACAGTGGCCTTCGCACATGAAATACGTATTGAAAGGCATGAATTGGCCGCAGGGTGACTATGCCTTCCACAGGAAGGTATGCACACCAACGCTTCTAATACATGGACTAAGAGACAATAAAGTGTCATTAGTACAAGAATGTCAAATGGAAAGGGTAAGTTCATATCATGACCTATCATCCAATTAAATATTATATATATAAATAAAAAATATATTATCTTAAAATATAAATATAGAAGTTATATATATATAATATATATATATATATATATGACTTTTTTAAAAAATAACATCTTGATCTGAATTTGATCTTTATCTTAAATTTTTTAGACAATGATGAAGGCTTTCCTCGAAGCTATTCCAATGGCTGGTCATAATCCAATGACTGAATGCCCTCAACAACTGAATCATATGATACATTGCTTTATAGATTTGTGGAAGAACAAAAAATGGCAGTAGCGATATCTTGATTCTAAAAAAGAATATCTAAAATGCTATATTATACCAAAATTGCATTGACTCAAGCAATTAACAAACTATTTCAATCAATTAATTTAATTATCTCAAATATAATATTTAACTGAAAAAAGTAAGATACAAGTCAAGAAGACTTAATTCGAATGAACTAAACGATAGGATAATCAATGAAGTTCGTGTGGCCTCGTAAAAATGTGCCAAGTTTTGTACAGATGTATACAGAAGAAAATGTGCAGATAAAATGAATACGAAACGTCTCATTTGTTTAGATCACTTAAAATAACTTAATATTTCGAAATTTTTAATATTCGAGTTGATTCACGCTTACAATGCACATGAGCATTATTTGTTCTTGTTTAACATTTGATAAACGATAAGAATGAAATAATTCTTAAACATCGTGTGAATCGAAACCGTGGCTTCAATATGTCAAATATAAGATGTTCCATTTTAAACTTAAATCTAATACCTAACCTGAGAATTCTTAATAAATAAATTGTATATTATGCCTCCATTTAAAATAAATAAGTTTTATTAAAAAGTTATTTTACTCTCTTATGTCAGAAAACAGTTATTCAAAGTGATCTAGCAAATATTAAACAGAGGCTATGGAATAACGTATAAATTTACCAAAGATGATTTATATATCGTTATTTTTCATATACAGTACTTTTATAAGTTATATGTTTTACAAATAAAAATTGTATACAGATGATTACATCACAATGGTTATTTATTTTAACAAAATTAAATAATTAATCAGTCGACGATGCGCAAATATGTGTCACGCTCGTTTGATATCACCATGATCGTCAGTGATTTAACGTTTGATTAAGTGGATTCTCAGCCGACTTCATCCATTCTTTCCTAAGTATTTGTTTCAACTGACTCAATCTCAAAGTAGGATTTTGTTCTTTAATTATCGGCATCATCCGTTCCTCAAAGCTCGCGTACGCGGCTTTCATTCGTTTCTCTGGATGTCGATCTATTTCAGGATCTTTTGTGCTGAAAAGAAAATGACATAATGAAACAAGATAACGAGAAGAATTAAATTTAACTGTTATATTTTTGGAAATATAAAATATCAAGATTTGCCAAAGCTTTAATTATTATTGTAATTATATAGTGTAATTATACCTTGGCCATAAATATAAAGCACTCTCACAAATTGACGTAAATATTCTATATAACGAAAAATAAATTAAAATAGTTTAAAAAAATAGTAATTAAAAAAACAATATTTACGTTTTAAAATAGTAATTAAAAAAAACAATAATAGTTAAAAAAAAATTTATTATAAAAATTTTAATATTTTGTTAACTCTCCTTTGGATTCTATTATCGCCTATTATTTTTCCAAAAAAATGCATTAAATTGAGAGTGCTTTGTATTTATAGCCAAGGTTGTGTATAAATTTTATACAGGTTATATTCTAATGTCTTGAACGTAATTTAATTACCTTAAAACAGATATAGCCTCGTCTATACCATGCGCCGTTTCACCTTCCAAAATCAATCTGTTTAAATTTTCCTCGATCGGTTTCTCCTCTTCCTTTTTCTTCATAGCCACTTGATTTCGTTTCTCAGTGATAGCAACTATTTCGGCTCTGGTAATTTTCGAAGCAAGCTGCTTGCCACCAACTTTTATATTTGCCATTTCCTTTTCGAGCAGGGCTTTTGCTTCCGCTTTTTTTTCTAACTGCTGTTGACGTTTTTTCTCGATTTCTTCCTAAATATAATAAAATGTATATTACTCATTTCAAATACTGCGGTTGTCTTTTTAAAAATGTTCAATCGATATCTCAAAATAATAAAAAATTATGAAAAAATTACAAATTCTAAATTGCATTTAAAATTAAAACAATGAATTTTTTTTAGTGACGGTTTACCATTTAAATCATAAGTTATTTAAATATGAAATATGAATTTTTTAAATCTATGCTCTAATAGAAATGTATGTTAATAGAAACATGTGTTGTTTATAGTTTATTTACTTTATGTTATTATTTTTATTGTTATAAAAAAATTTGAAAAATAATGACAAAAATCTAAACGTTTTTGTATTTAATTATTCAAAATAACTTATACAGTTTCATTACGATTCACTAATTACAAAGATTTAGAACAAACAAATATTTTGTTTATTTACTGGGCAACTAATTTCTGTATCGTAATGTAATTTTACATAAATATAATCTTGAATATACATAAAGTTATTTATATTAAGAAATCAAGAAAGTATTTATATTAAGAATCAAAACAATGTTATGAACACAACTTTCATATGTATAATACATATTTATTTAAAGTGTAAATATTAACATATGTGCTATATACACTGTTAGAAATGTTTGTGAATTTACAATATCCTTACGATAAAAATGTGCAGTAAATTTACAAACCATATAACGTTTTGCTGTGATTTCATAATATTTGTAAATTTACAATAGAAACTTGTGAATTTACAAAATTGGCCGCACACGAGTATTAGAGATCTGCATATACTTTATCACAAAATGTTATTGTAATTTTACAATATAATTCTGTTTAAATTTATAACACATTTTTGTTGGATAAAAACTTCCAACACTTTTGGAAGTTGACAACAGAAATTTCTTACAGTGTATATTTATCGAACATCCTTAGCGCTTGTTTTATTGATAATAATTATAAGACACACACGTACTTGTTTTTGTTTCTTCTTCAATACTTGCTTATCATTGTCTTCCCATGCTTTATCTTCAGCTTCTTGCGCTTTTTTAATAGTTTCGGCCTCTTTGGCCGCTGCTTTTCTAGCCCGGGCAGCAACCGCCTTGCTGTTCTCACCCACAAATTTTTTCGGCATGTTTGATCTGCGATGTAATAAATCTCCATTGATATTCGCGAGTTTTTCATTTGATTTGTATTATTGTGCTTCTCTGTATTCAAAATTAGTGAGCATGTGTTTTGTTACGTTACTATATTTAAGTTGGCAATAGCCTGACATGCGCGGAATCATCTTGAAAATTATTAAGATTCAGGTTAGGAGACTTCAAAATAATCGACATTTCAAAGCAATAATAACACGGAAAGAATCGCGTGTGTATTTTCAATCTTGTGAGCGGACGATAAACGATTTCACGAAAAGCACATGGTTACGCGGTTAAAGAGCGGCTGCAAGTATTTAATCGTCACGCGTGAAATGTCGAAACAACGATCCACGAGAAATGCCAAGACGTCAAAGGTGGCAGGCACTGATGTGAGTGAGCATCTTGATCTTGCACTTACCGATTTCTCGCCCACACGATAGTCGATCACCTGTCGCGAAAGTAACGTGACATTTTCTGTTATGTACACTTTACCATCTCTAGCCAAGTTACCACTCCGTTATCCGTATCGATAAAAGTGACTAACCACGTCTACCAACCTTACGATAGTTACGACTGGTTCTCGTCATTGCCGCGATTGCAAAACTGTACTTACAGAATATTACACGTGGGTGGAACTGTGACATCTGTCACTTACCACGTGGCGCACGAAGCGCACTAAATATAGGTGCGTTCCGTATCGCGCATGATGCGCATGATGCATCCATTGTCCTTGTTTAACATTTGGTGAGCAACAAGGATAAACGACGCATTATGCGCATCATGCGAGAAACGGAACGCACCCTAAGGGTCACTTTTAAATTTATTATTTTAAAACTCGCTTTATGCCTGCAGGATATGTTTAAAAGATGTATCATAGGAAATAGATTAAAGAAATAAAAGGATTAAAGAATTGGAATAGTAACACGTTGGTTTGATACAACAAAAACTTGTATGCATGAGGCTAGTATAAGCCCTACTGAAAAAAATCACGTCACACAGTCTCGCATGATGAAATTATTTAATTAAAACATGTAAATCATGTAACGGAATGTTCCAAATCAGTACATGATGTTAAAATTACGTATTTTGAAAAGTCACATGATGATATGTTCTTTTTTCTTCTATTTCTATCATATTCAATTCTTTAAAATTCGATAACTATATAAAATCACATAATGGATGAAATTATTTCCAATATCATGTGATTTTTCAAATTACATCGTTTTTAAAAATCACGTACTGATTTGGAACAATCCATTACGTGATTTACATGTTTTAATTACATGATTTCATCAACTAACGTTGTGACATGATTTTTTTCAGTAGGGAGCATTTTTATAACAATCCGCTGCAAAATTTATTAGTATACAATGGCTGCGTTCAGCAGACTCAACAGTTTTGCAACCGTTTTATGATTCTTCGCTCAGATTGGACTATTCCTTTAAAAAAAACTAAAAGTATAAACCAATCAGCGCGACGAATCATAAAACGATTGCAAAACTGCTGAGTCTGCTGAACGCAGCCAATGAGCGCGTTCAAGTTGACAAAGCCTACTTGTCAAGCAAATGAACATAATTGGTTGTTATAGATCCAACCAATCATATACAATCGCTCGGTAAGCATGCCTAGCCGCTTTGCCGTCTTGAACTCGTCCAATGTTTCATAATTTATTATAAATATAATATTATTCAACTTCCTAACTATGTCAAAAAATCTTCCTATTTATAACCTAATCTAATCTCTCAAACTGTTGTGTCCTATATGCGAGATATACTATGCATATTCTCTAAATAAATATTTTTCAATTAATATTTTAGATTAGAGGGCCCCCCATGAAAATAAAATTTTCATATCGAAATTCAGACCTATAATAAGCGAGAATATATTGAAATGGATTCAGATTTTTCATAAATACGCATTTGCATTAAAATGAATCTTTTTCAATCTGAATGCCTTTTTTATAGAAATTGCATGAAGTATATTTCTTTCAATTTGAAAATTATATCTGCTTTTTTTTCTCTGCCTTTTGAATTAATATTTCTCAATTCAAAATTTTGAATAGGAAATAGTTTTTTAATCCAATTTAATAAAAAAAATTTTTTTCTTAAAATACGCATTCGGATAGATAAAATTTTAATCCATTCTCGTTTACTGGGGAAACAACTTTTCAACAAGACAAGTATGTTTGATTCATTAACTTGCCGACAGTTTACATATGTTAATGAAGAGAGACTCATTATATACCTAAGTAGAACGCAAAAGTCAATAATATATCATAAAGACATCATCATGGTCTAATATTTAATTATCACTCATAAGTTCATTTTTAAGTGATAAATGATATGATGACGTTTTATGATATCATTATAACTTAATTACGAGACTCTGTGTTCTATCTGGGATGTGTTCCAAAACTTGACTCTGCCAACTTCGAGTATCTTTTATCTTTATTCAATATTCGATGAATAACAAGGATAAAATAAATACTCGGATTGTGTGACAGTAGAGTTTTCGAACGCAATTTTGGTAGCGTATTCAATTTGCTGTCTCGACCCGATCTCGAGTCGATATATATATATATATATATATGATCTGTTTTTGTAGCTGCAAAAGAAGCGCTGAACTGTGCAAGAAGTGAACGAACTATTACACTAATATTAATATTTGCAGTTTTTTGTCGTATGACAAAGTTTTCAAGCGTGTTAATTAGCTGCAAAACAGAGAGGTTCTCAAATTTCTATCCTGTAGCCAATCAACAGACTTTAAAAATTTATCGTACGACAACAACGGACAAATGTAATATTAGCCTTACGGTTCTTGCATATAAGACGCAGCAATGCTAAGAATCAACGCGTAATTTATACGCGTATTTTGATCACTCAACCTCTCGTTTTTCTGAGAATAATAATAAATACGCAACGGGACTGCGCTTGCCCGCGCTTTTAAGCCCATGACACATACAAGAACGTAAGGCCGTAGCACGCAAGCAGTAAGTGAATTGGCCAATCACAGTAGAGACCGTAAAGCCAGTAGCGAATCCAATGTTACGATTTCCTTACTGATTACACCTTACGGCCTTACGTTTTTCTATGTGCTCCCAGCTTTACATGCCGAGTGTGTCGAGAAATTGCTTCCATTAATGCATTGTTTGCAGGATCCACCTACGGGACCTGTGGTCTTAAATAAAGACGGAAACGTTGCAATTAAAATTCAGGCTAAACCCGGAGCGAAATGTAACAATGTAACCGGTAATGCAAAATATCATTTGATACAGCTTTTTTTGTTATAAAAGAAACCGCCTGTTTTTTTAACGTTATTATATATTCTTCGCAAAAAAAGGAAAAAATTTCATTAACGGAATCGCATAATTATTGCTAAAGAAATGAATATCCATAGATATTTCTGACGAAGCAGTAGGCATTGCAATCTCCGCCCCACCAACGGAAGGTGAAGCCAATGCCGAACTCGTTAAGTATCTAGCTTCGATTTTTGGAGTAAGAAAATCTGATGTGTCCTTGGATCGGGTTAGTGCTTGGATTAACTCGAAGCAGTTTTATTAGTTTGTCCATATTTTAAACTTTTCCTTTTTGCAGGGATCTCGAAGTCGCCAAAAAGTAGTTATAGTGTCAGGAATTACGACAGATAAAGTTTTGACGAAATTGAAAGGAGAGATGGATAATTAAATGTACTTCTTTACTAAATTTTTCTGTCATTAAAAGATTTTTCCCAATTTATACATACATATAGTCTTTTCCTTATAAATATATTTTAATTTGTCCTATCTTTATACTTACTTTCCGCATATTTTCGTTTAACCTTTTCGATACGATTTTATTTTTCGCCACTATGCCTCTGCTGTACGGACAGTCGAATCGTGAATACACTGCCACTGTATGAGACAACTGTGACGTAAATGTCACTTCATCGGACAAGAGAAGCATAGCAGTTAAATTTTACCGTGTAATGTAAAGTATTGATGGAAAGGAATTGTTAAATTATAGTCGTCATTATAGTGCGCGGCGAGCGTTTAACGCTAGACGACTATAGTCGTCGTTAACATAGCGAGCGTCTACTGTTGGACGGCTATAGTCGTCGTTAGTATCGAAAGGGTTAAAAGTTATTCAATTATTTTACATTATACAATATTATACAATTTATACATCTGTTTTTTCGTAAACGCAATTAACCGGGTTAAAATATTGTCAATATTCGTAATATTCAATGTACATTAAATTTTTTAACAGCTACACGAAGAGAATTTTTTCTTAGAATTTGCCCTAAAAATATGACAGTCGTGGGACAACATTGTATTTCGAAGAATTTTAATGTAAACCTCTCTCATTCATTAATAAACTACAATAAAGTATAAAATAAGTTTGACCAATTTTACTAAAATGCATGGTAAAAATCTTTAAAATATTGTATTGTACCACAACTACCACATTTTCATAAATTTTAAAAGTTTAGAAAAATTTAAACTTTAAAAGAAAATTCTCTCCGTGTACGTATAATTGCACCAGATACGTAATTTCCAAATATCGCCATCGATTCTTTAAAATTTTACATGAGCGTTGCTGTGACTAGCAATACAAGAATCGATGAAGATTTTTAAGGAAGTATAGCATAAACGCATGGAGGCGTAACTGTGACCTACGATCACAGAAAATTAGTACCTTTCTAGACACTAATTTTGAAATAATCCAATAATAGATACGTAATATTACGCTTTCACTCTTGTATTTCGAAGGCCTTGTCGTCGAGCCAAGGTCGGAAGATGGGTAGCGTCGATGGATAATGAGCGCCCCGTTTGGACGGCGCCGTACCAACTGGTGCACCCTCCGGCCTCAAAGGGTACGTAGCCAACACGATCGGTATTTGTAACTTGATTTCTTTGTCCAGACTCTTCGGGCTTATGACGAACTGCAGAGAAACGTTAAGCAGATAAATTTCAAGAATTCCTTGCAAGAGGATTCTGACGCAATTACATTTTTCTCTCTTGATACTCACGTAAACGTGATAAAGAACGTTAATCAAGTGGCACCCTCTCAGATTCGTCGGCGGCAACGGAGGAACGTACATTTGTTCGTTTAGCCACTCCTCGCTCTCACCTGGCCGAATCTTCCCCCTAGAAACGCTAGCCAGCTCGCGAGTCTCGCTAGCGAGCACTTTACCTCGACACAGATACTGTATCGTTTCGGTGAGTGACGCCTTGGTTGACTTCATCGTCACCTGTTAATTCGAATTCTCAAATTTTTCGTGCTTTGAGTATAGATACCTCCGAGATTGTATTTATTAAAAGCGTCGAAATTTTGTATCTATTGTATGCTGATTAAAGTGTACCTTACTGCGATTGCTGACAGTCGCAGAAATACCGATCGTTTCCCCGGGTACGTATCCACCCCGGTCCAAACTAACTCTGCAGAATACAGGACCACCCGATACGCAAGAGACACCCACGCGCTGTTCAATCTCCTGCCTCGCAGGTTGCTGTTCGATCATGAAGGCATTTTATTTATATACATACAATTTCGGAATTCAAGTTAAATTTTCTAAATCTAAATTAACTGATATTTTAAAAAGGAAAGTCCGTTTATTCTGATCGTTAACATTTGCCGATATATCTATATCTATCTACGATTGAACAATGCTTGTTGCTGAATGCTGTCCGCCAACGCGAAAATTTTTTCATGTGTTTTTTCTAGAGATGCAAATGTATTGCTGCCGCAATATATGGGTGGTGATTCCATCACGATCTAGCGATTATCGTTATGTTGCAACTGGCGCAAAACAATGCAAATACGAATCACCATGCAAACGAAATGTTTCGCGTCTTTTTATTTGATCTTAAATTTATTTGTATCGAACGTGTCGAATATATAATTTCTTTAAATTCTTTGTCTTTGCATGAGAGAGAAGATATTTGCAACGCTTTCCATACAGGTCGGTGACTAGTATTTGGGTTATGATAATGAACGCTGAGTATTCATTCAATTGCACGCGCGAAACACTTTCCTTGGTCTGAATCGGTTATGTGAAGGTGTTCACTCAGGAAACGGATGTTTATCCGTAATAATTTTTTAGTAAAACAAATATGACTAGCTCAATAAATCAACGAATTTAACCCGTAAAAGATACGTCTCTTTTAAGCAATTTTTTTTTAATTGAATTAAAACTTATGTTTTTCAATGTAAAATTTTCTAACTAATCGATTGGTAATATTGAATTTTAAAAAAACGTTATTCATTCAAAACTGCATGTTAAGCAAAATTAATTTCCTCAAATATCGACGAGTTGGAAATTTTTCTGGTGCAAATTTGCACCCACGTATCATTTACGAGTTAAAACACGTGATGATAAATCACATCTGGATTAATTTATTGATTATCCTAATACAACTCTCACCGCTAATATCGGAGGTTCCAGATTTAAGTCAATCGGATTCATGACGATGAAGACTTGTTGATTTTTGTGAGTAAGTCCGCCTGGCTCGCGAAGAGCCGCTTTACAATAATATTGCACCCATCCATGTTTTCCGAGAAAAGTGGAAGGTAGACCCAATGGCAACCCCAATTTGAAGGGAAAACTATGTATTCCGGGAGATAGCAATGACGGTCCTTCGCCTATTAAAAATATTATTTTGTGTCTTCAATTAAGTTAAAAAGACGTCAAGCTATCTCCTAAATTACACCACAGTAAATTATTAGAGAGAAAATTTTTGTTAAGCTATTATACAATACTATTATGCTATATTATACAAATAATTTACTGAAGCGCGTCACTTATTGTTGAAACGTTAAATTGCATATCCTCAAAATTGTATATATACAATATAATCTGAAATAATTAAAATTCACCTGGTTCACCCAACAACCGCATGCGAAAATCAATGTAATTTTCTTTGTCGTAAACTCTCTCGGCACGTTGACTGCGTACTCGAACTACACCTTCTCCCACAACGTGGAAATGCAGTCCCGAGACGCTACGGTAATGTACCCCACATTATTAAACTTGTGTTACTTACTAGGTCTACCATGTACACATTTATGTAAATCTGACACTTTATCGCGTCTCTTAATAAAAAAAGATTTTTTTCTTCAACGCATACATCTTTTTACGCGCAAAAATGATTTTTTCGACCATGAACTCAATACCCTCTTTCTATAAAACGTTACTTACTAAGCTTCATCGTCCAGCTCTATGAGAACACGGCCGGACAAGAAGTGGCCAGGAAAATATAGTAGATTCGTGTTATCGAAAAGTATCAAGAATTTGCTGAGTTTCCTCGTCATCTTGTTGCCGAAATGGGAATATTTTTCGTTATGTATTTGCGGAGGAGGTTTATGCAGACACGTTTACGTCACCGCGGCTTCACGCTCACTGAATACACGTCGAGGAACGCGCAGGAGCAACCTTCTTCTTCCATGCGTTACCTCGTGATGCGTAGTGAGAATCACTGGCTTGCATCGCATCAGCAACACGTTCGTAACATGGCATGCATCTCTCCTTCTCTTTCTGTTTTTCGCAATCTCTCTTTTTCTGCGTGCTGGTGGACTGGTACCAGTTACGATACCACAATCCACATCATCATCGTACTTTTCGCAACGGCAGCACGTTACGCACGCGTTTTCCGTGCTTCTCACGATCGATGAGCGATCGAGAGAAGACCGATCCACCGATACTCTGGACTGTATCCTCACCCACCGCGAAATTTTCTGTCACTGTTTCATAGTAGTCACCGCACCTTCTTGTCCATTCTTGGAGACGCACTCACTTTCGCTCCCTACCTTCCTACTTGGTTGCTTCTCTACCACCTCCCATCCAGTCTGATCCGGACTGATCTCACCTGGCTTCACCTGCCTGTAGGTATATGTGGCCAATAGCAGTACTCTAATCAACGTTACTGCTTTTGGCATTGATGTATGTACGTTTAAATAACGGTACGTTTTGTATTAGTTTTTTTTAATGTTGCGTTAGCCATTAAAGTTGTGTTTATTATAATGAAAACGATATTTCCTATGTATTTAACCGCTTAAATATAACATTTAATTTTAATAACGGAAAGATAATTTATTGGGA
The DNA here is from genome assembly GCF_001594075.2 of Trachymyrmex cornetzi. Classification (NCBI taxonomy): domain Eukaryota; kingdom Metazoa; phylum Arthropoda; class Insecta; order Hymenoptera; family Formicidae; genus Trachymyrmex; species Trachymyrmex cornetzi. The sequence goes on along the minus strand of NW_017298619.1, from coordinate 970,338 downwards.
TCTATATATTTTTGCCATTTTTGGACGAAATTTAAATATTTGAAATCCATTTTAAATTATAATAATTATTACAAGACCGGTATATAAATAAATTAACTAAGTAAGAGAAGCGTCAGTTTCATTTTTAAATTAGATGTTGATAATATTCATATATATGTATTTTTAATATATTTATGTCAGATATATGATTACTTTCGAATTTTTGCAATACAATCAATCTGAAATAATAATAATAATAACCTTATGAATTAAATTTCGTCATTGTAGTAAAGAAACTTATTGCAAAAATATTACCTCATATTTTATGATCGAAGTAATCAGATAAATTATCCATCTAATGAATCTAAAATGAATCTATTTTTCACCTATAATTTATACCAGAATTAAAATAGAATTCTATTTTTATATTTTTATTATTGATATACTACAGTATTTTTATATTTTTATATTTTTATATACCGCGTATAATTGTAAAATATATTGTAAAATATATCCAAATATAATATAAATTGTAAAATCTATTAAAATACATATAATATATGTATAGACATACATATCATAATTACTTATAAAATTATAAATAAAATTTCATCTTAAGATCTGACATAAATTATAGATTATTTACAATGGATTTAATAAATATTCAGTTGGAATGAATTTATTGTAAAAAAAGACAGCATGAAATAATTTCAATGTTTTTTATTTCTGTTATATGTATTTTCTTCTTCATGCTAATTTATTGATCAGATTTTGACGGGGATAATTGTAAGAGATTTTTGTTTTTACAAAATTTTGATTTTACTTATTGATTTATTTATTCATTCATATATTATAATCTCTTATTTGTATTTACAATTACAATAAAAGTATTTAAAAAAAAATAAAAATAGAAAAATCGGAAAATATTCTCTCTCTCTCTCTCTCTCATTTGTGAAATATTTTATATTGATTATCTTAAAATTGTAATCTTTAAACGCGCACGTATATATTCAATTTCGAAAAGCTAAACAGTTCTGGCAACCCTCAGACTTGATTTATCCCTGAAATAGAAACAACTTGAAATTATCTACATTAGGCAACGTAGTGCTGCATACTGAAGCTGGTTGCAACTGTCACGAGTTATCGATTTTCCTTTGATGTTTGATTCCCTTTACCTTTTGAAGTGTCGACAGTGTAGTACTTGCAGTAGTGTGTTTATACTGTATTGCTATAAATTTATTATTTAAAAAATAACTAGGTTTATCTCGCCCCGTGAATTGAGATTTAATTATTTATCGTATCGCGTGTTTTGTTTATGGTTTAGAAACTTGTGATGGAGAATAAAGGAATTAGTCAGAAGGAATACTTGAAAAAATATACATCCTTAGACGATGGTGACGAAAAAAAGAAGAAAAAAAAGAAGAAGAAATATAAAACAGGAATGCAAACGTAAGAATAAATTTATAAGTATTTTAATTTAATCAACGGTGAATATTTTGTATCGAAGTTAGGTTATGTTGTCAGCTGTGCACGATGCTCTAGAATGCAATGTAAACGGTGGCTGCATAAACATAATATTAACACAGATATTATGCGTTTCGCGGGTTTTCTCTGTGTCCAGATCCATTCTTGGAATGCCAACGTTTCAGTCAACTTTGCAGTCCACTTCATCAGGGCGAGGAGTAGCCCGATACCAGTATACCTGCTCCTGGTACCAGCCTGATACCTGCTCCTCGCCCTGATGAAGTGTACTGCAAGGTTCACGAAATGTTGGCATTCCAAGAATGGATCTGGACACGGAGAAAATCCACAAAATACATAATCTTTATATAGAAAACACCTGTGGAAGCCTTAAGAATATTATATTAATTTCTATTATCCATATCGTCAATCATTTTTCACATTTTTCACATAAAATTATTGAACATTATTTTCTAAATAAAATTACATTATTTTAAAAATAATGCTAAAAATTTAATTACTCAGAACATATTTCTATCATATTTTTGTCGAGATATTTTCATACATGGCGATTAATATATTTGCGCATTTAATTTCATCATATAATTAAAAAGCTTTCTTGGTCCTTATAAAATAGTTTTTGCAAGGGAAATCTTTGACCTGAACGTGAATCGGATGGAAATATTTTTGCAGAGTAAAAATTATAGATGATGATATAGATTTGAAGAATATGAGACCTATTGAAGAAGGTGAATTCGATATCCTTTTAGAAGGAGAAGATGCTCCTCAAATCGCTGGTATAGTTGATGAACGTGGACCAGTTGATTTCACAGATAAACGAAGGTGGAAAATTATAACTGAGAATGACGAAGGCGATTTAACTATTATTAATCATATTGTCGATAAAGACAAAAGAAATCTTGATGAGACAAATGCTAAGCAGGCCAATGACAACTCCGATTTGAGTCCACCTAGAGCTAAGCATTCTAAAAATAAACATGTGGATTTAAGTCCTCATGGACAATCTAAAGGTGATAGTTCAGACTTGAGTCCACCTAGATCTAAGCATTCTAAAAATAAACGTGCAGATTTGAGTCCAAATGGACGATCAAAGGATGATAGTTCTGATCTGAGTCCACCTAGATTTAAGCATTCTAAACATAAACATATCGACTCAAACTCCTACAGACGATCTAAAAATGATGATTCAGATTTAAGTCCACCTAGACAATCTAAAAATTATGACTCAGATTTGAGTCCATCTCGACAATCCAGAAATAATGATTCTGATTTGAGTCCACCTAGGAAATCTAAAAATTATGACTCAGATTTAAGTCCACCTAGAAATACGAAACATCGGACTTCGGCTCACAGTACATCTGGACGAAGCTATCGAAGTTCAGGTAACAAAGACAGTGATTCGGATTTTAGTCCACCTAGAAAAAATCGCAAACAGAATCTAGATACAGATTTATATGAAAGCAGAAAGAAAACGAAGGGCAAAAATTCAGATTCAAGTACATCTCGACGTAATAATCATCGATCCCGGAGGGATAATTCGCCACGTTCCATTTCACGTAGAGACAATAGAGGGCATGATTATTACGATAAAAAAAATTCATCCAGATACGATAGACAAGAGGTTTCGAGGTAATTTTGACGTTCAATGAAGATTATTATAATCAATATTCTGTTGTTACATATAGTCGATTTTTAGTCTTAGAGAAGAATATATAATTAATATTCGTTTTTTTAATAAACTTTTATAATATTTTGAGATTAAGAAATTTCTTTCACAAATACTGAATCTTTATTATTATTGTTTTCAATTTTAAGGAATCTTATTACTTTTCATTCTTTAAAATTTGTTGCATATGAATTAACAAAGTGATAAATACATATAATAATCTTTTTGGACAGATCAAACAGGGATAAACAAGAAAAGAGATATGAAGATAGAGATCATAAATCTCGATCGGGAGATACACGGGAGAGAAGAAAAAAGACGCGTTGGGATGAGGAAACAAACGTTTTTGAACGTGGACACGTGAGAAATCATTCCAGAGATCATCATGGTCAAGCGACAAAGACATTAGACGGAAAAACAGCAGGATTTCAAGCTGCAACAGCATTACGAGAAGAAACGGAAGCTCATAAACGACAAGAGGCGGAGCATTTTAGCAAGGTAATATTCTTTATAGTTCAAAGTTATATTTATAAAAGTATTTATTTATTCATGGAGACTACAGATAGTATAAGTTAGCGTTGAATTGTCTCAGTTAAGTAGAGAGATCACTGGGGAAGGACAAGCTACGATTGTACGTGACAAAACGGGAAGGAAGCGCAATTTAGAAGCAGAAGCAGCAGAAAAACAAGAACAGGAAATGAAACAACGAGAGATAGATGAGAAGTACGCCAAATGGGGCAAAGGGTGAGCCATTTTTCTTTCATCTTTATTTCGTTCTTGCTTTTCTGATAAATTCTTTGATTCTCTCGCTAATACATGTCCATGACAATAAATGTCCATGTCTTTTTCTAGTTTGAAACAAGTGGAGGATCGCGAGGAAAAATTAAAAAATGACTTGTACGAGATGCATAAACCTTTGGCGAGATACGCAGATGACGCAGATCTAGATAAAGAATTGAGAGAACAAGAGAGGGAAGGTGATCCTATGTTAAAGTATATAAAACAAAAACAAATAAAAGAGGGGAAAAAAAAGCCAGGTATGTAGAGAGAGAGGAAGGGAGGGGAGAGAGAGAGAGAGAGAGAGAGAGAGAGAGAGAGAGAGAGAGAGAGAGATATTTACATTTCTCTTCCTATTGTATACTTAAAAAACAATTGTCATTCAATCGTTTTAATTGTAGATCCACCACAATATCAAGGCTCATACGCGCCAAATCGATTCGGTATTAAACCCGGTCATCGATGGGACGGGGTCGATAGAAGTAACGGATATGAGAAGAAGTGGTACGAAGCACAAAATGCAAAAGTAGCTTTACAAGAAGATGCCTATAAGTGGAGTACAGCCGACATGTGATCATGTTCACACATATGTATTACTATAGTAGAAGGAGTTTCCAATTCTATTTCTATCGATCGTTAATAAAGAAGAATCAATAAAGAATTTTAAATGTTTTGATAATTTAAGTATATCTTTTTTTTTTCTTCCTGACAGACACGTGTAACCGTGTGATTGCTCCAATATGAAAGAATCGTTTAGAATCATTTCATTATTCTAATCTTTAGTCTTATCCTTGTTCCTCGCAAATAGTAATTTAACATCGCGCAAAACAATCGAGATATATTAGTAAGGTAACACGCGTGGAGACCGCGAAATCGATATTCGTTCCAGAAAACGAGAAGAACGGAGAAGCTGGCGCCGGTCTGGCAACGGTCTGTCGGCGATGGTCTAGGCGAGTGGAATACCACCGTCTGCGAAATCGATCGTGCGCTTTTAAGGTCGCTAGAATCCACTCCGGATGGCGGGTAGTATGGGAGTATTGGGAGTGGCGGAGCGCACATTTGACATAGTCATTCGCGGCGCGTGCGATTAGGGAGGCGATTACCGGATCGAAACGGTTTACGGTTCGCCGTACAATCGTATCGTGCAATCTCTATCGAGTCCTGGCGCCGAATCCTCGCGGAAGGACAACCGTCATACATTGGTAACACTGAGGCTTGCGCTTTAGGCTTTCATAGCCAGCGTGTCGCTTCGCGCCGGTTAAAACGCGGCGATCTCTTCCGCGTGCGTGCCGTCGCCGCCGCCACCGCCGCTGCCGCCGCCGCCTCCACCGCCTCCACCGCCTCCACGGCTCCTCCACGGCGCGAGAAACGGAGGTAACTGTGTGGCGCGAATATATATCTGTTGACATATACATAGACTAGTACGATCCGGCTTGGTCGCCACGCGAGCAAGGGCAGGGTCGTAAGTGAGCGACGCCAGTATCGTTCGCGACGTCGACGGGATTTCTCGTCTTTACGTGCACAGCTCGCGGTGATGTTTGACTTTCGGTGAGTCACTATCGGCCGGTAGAATCCTTCCTTTGTTGAAGGAGACAACGGCGACAGAACACCGCGGGCGTCGCGTGACAGCGAGACGCATGAAGAGGTGTCGGATTACTTTCAAGTGTGAAGGATTGTCTCGCAGGTGCCGGCGCCACGCGACGTGTCAGTAACCCCCGAATAACGGTGGGAAGCAAGGGGTGGGCGCAGGAGCAACGTACATATATGTATGCGCGCATATGTAGATGAAGAGAGAAAGAGACAGAAAGCGAAAGGAGAGAAAAGTAACTTCGAATGAAAGTCGTCAAATTTTCACAGTTCGATTAAAAGTGCAAGATATACTTTTGAGAACTTCAAAGAAATTTTAGTCGCGACTAGAGACAGCTATTTTTCATTACCAAAAGGATAATTTAAAAGGATGTTTGAGACGTAGAAAAAGTACGACGCGGCATTTTACATTCGCGACGTTTTATATTCTCGAACAGTGAATGATAGAAAAAGTGAGTGGAAGAAAAAGAGTTAATAAAAAGGAAGACAATAGGAAAGTGCAAGACGAACATTTATACTTTTTAGCTTTTTGAACAAGTAGAACGTAACTTGTATTTACTACAAGACTAGTCTCCACTTAGAAAAGTGATGATTTAATTGTTTTTATTTGATAACGCGATGTTAACAAGAGAACTACAATAATACGGGTACTTTTTGACGACGTCCGATTTAATTTGACACAAGAAAAGTTAAGAGAAGAACGGATCAGGAGACATGGGGTGTAATACCAGTAAGGAGAGCGTCCAGCCGGCTGTAGAGGAGGCGAAAGAAGGCGATTCCATCAAGAACGGGGGTGAGCAATCATCCCTTTCGATTTGTTAATCGTACAAACAATATTAGTCATTATGCAAATTTAAAATAAGCTATACGATAAACATAATCTAATTTTGTCTCCATATTTCCGCTTTACTATAGAGTTTGCATGATATTAAGTTTTTGTACTGACGATGATTACCTCTCGTATTATGCTTTTTCTGATTTTTATGTTTTGCAGTTTTTTGTATCTAATCTTTAAAAAGTGTGACTGTCGCAAAACTACGGCGTTGTTTATCTTGACAATGACACAGTCTGCTTTGTTTCACGATGATAAATGTACCTCTGTTCACTTTATTAGATTCTTCAAACTGATTGCGTGCACGCTTCAGTAATAATATCAACGCAATCAGTAGGGTCGGCAGAACGGACGACTATTTTCCTCATAACGAATGCGTTCGATGTGCACAATGATGAATATAGAAATTTTTAGCATTCCTCTGAAATATTATTCTTCATGTTTTGCAAGCCAAAAAATCATTCTTGATTATCCTTTCAATAAACCGCGATGGAGACTTGAGTTATTAATGACGATCGGTCGAAATCAAACGAAAATTCTTAAAAAATAATTTTTTTTTAATCGACAATCAATAAATTGTTGTTTTACTTCAATCGAATATAATTCTTGTGATGTAAATGATTTTTAAGAAAACTGTTTGTATAGTAAAAATTATATTTAAGAATAAATCTTAATTCTAATTGTTTTGTTATTTACAACGGAATCGGACACATAGAATATGAACTTACAATTGATATTAATAAAATGGATATTTTTGTATGCTCAGATGTCATTATTTATTTTCTGTGTCTTTTATTAGATTTTTAGAAATTTTATGTTATAATTTCCTCCATCTTCTTCTCTCTTGCAATAATATACCATCCTCGATAACGCGCCAGAAAATGAACGTATCTTGGCGAATGTAAAATAGGACGCTCAACGCTCGTGTAATCCGATGGGGATATATCGAAATTCCGAATAAAAGTGCTGATCGCGTGATGTATGTCAAGGTTTAACCCTTCACTGTTTCTAGAACTACGAAAGTTTCCTTTTATAATCGAGATACGACAAGATGATGGAGTCTATAGTTAAAATAAATGAAGGAACGGATTTAATAAAAGAAACATTAATAAAAAGCTCCATTTCTGGAGCGCGATGTTTTTATCATAATAAATGAATCACAAAGTAGTATTTATGGGATAATAATAAACAGTACCTGAGTTTTCGTAAGTATTAATGAACGTTACAGTAAGAATAACTTGTAGTAGTAATAACAATAACAATAATAATAATAATAAACACAGAAAATCGAATATTGATTTCTCCTCGTTTGAGACGTTTATTAGGAAGAATTTGTTTGAACTCATGTTCTTTTTTTAACAAAATGATAATGTCTCTTTTCGCGCGTTTCAGTATTGCACTACACAATTACAAGAGCATATTGATTTATATTTAAAGAACTTAATTTATCAGAAGTTGATACAGCAAATTTAATTATTGAGTTTCGGCCATTCCTACTTTACTGGCTGGTAGTAAAAGTCCGTACAACGTAACTTGGAGATCAAGTAAAATCAATTACTCAAAGCTTCGATAAATTTCCGCATGTGAGATACTGATTGTAAGTTTCATCAATACCGACGCAACTACATAGAGATTCCAACTATGTGGTTCGCATAAGAATGCCGATCAAACCGCGGGAATGCTACTGCAGAATGATGAATGGAATCGATATATAAAAGTTTTGCGAAAAGTTGTTGGTGTAGCTTATGTTAATCGCTCTTGAAAATAGAGTTTCGAGCTTTTGCAAACGGAGAACGAAAAGTGAAATGTAACATTAAAAAATTTTTGTTAAAATGTTTAAAAATTGTTGTTTTTTTCTTAGAATAAAACGTAGAATATCTTCTCACATGATAAGGATGATTTTGCTAAAGTATCTAAAAATTTAGTTAGAAAGAGATCTACAAATAATTTTATTTGTAATAAAAATATAATGATGTAATGAGGAAATGCCAATGTGACACTAGTTATTCGTGTGTATATATTAAATTGTTACACACGAATAACTAGTGTCGATTCACATTGACATTTCCTCATTACATCATTATATTTACATTAAGTTTATCTTGAGTAGCCTTATATTATATTTTTTATTTTAATTCTACATAAAATAATTAAAATAATTATGTAGAATGCTCAAGCTGGTTGCTAAAATGTTAAAACCTTTTGCAGCACTGTTCATCATGCTTGAAATTCCTATATTAATTATGTGTATAATTATTTTGATGATTCAACCAAGTTATTTTTATTATCTATATCTATAGCTAAATTTTTAAGTACTTCCACAAAACTATTCTTTCTATATATGTGAGAACGTAATGTTTCACCGTATATAAAAATGTTTTATGTTTTAACAAAAGCTTTTAAATGTAGTTTTGGCTTTCCATTTCATTTGCGTTTGAAAACTTTGTTTTCAAATCCGTATTTATATAGTTCAAAATATTTCAGCAAAATTGTTCTTTCTATGCAGAGATATTTGAATATCAAAAAAATTTTTTTGAATCTTCAGTTGTATATTTCCAACAATAAAATTCCAATAAGTTATGAATATGTGTACTTTCTGGTAACTGAACTAATCTTGTGGCTAATCTAATTATAACAATCTATACATAAAAAATAACACGTCTGACCTAGTTCTGTCGTATACAATTGTGGATCGCGTTATCATTCCAGGCTCAAAGTGACTGTACTTGTAATTGAAAGTAATTCTTTTCTTGTTCCAAAGAATATTTCACACGTAATGAAAGTGTAGAAGATAACAAAAAGAAGAAGTATAATAATTGATGTAAACTATGCCACGATTGCATTTTTCTTCTCAGCGAAAGTTGAATATAGATTAAATGTTGCCCTTTGGTTATATAATAATTTCAGTATTTGCGATTAGCAGTGAATATAATCAAGTAATTATCAAGTAATTAAATAAGCAGCTTATATATTATACGATTTATACAATTTGTCGTTCACTGACGTAATTTAAATAGAGCATGTAAACTGTTTATATGTCGGCTTTGCCTTTAATCTTCTTTCATCGTTGGCTTCTTGGTAATTTAAATGTCATAACAGTATTTTCGCTGTTGTGATTAAATCGTTTGCAAAATATGCTCTATATTGTCTTTTTAGCAAAAAATAATACAAAAGATAATTCAAATGTAAAGCAAAAGAAGACTTTGTGGGCCGAGTTAGATGTTTTTGCTAATATGTAATTTACAATAACTAACGACAAATGTTTCGACCTTTTAATAACAGGTCATTCTTACTGCTACAAGATTAAAATATAATTAATATCGTCAAACTTATAAAGTATAGATCAAAGACGCGCGCAATTATTAACTTTCAAAGATTATTCTTCAATAATTTTAAAATGCTTGCTCTCTAATATACGTTTTATTAAGTTCGACGATATTAATTATATATTTTGTAACACTGAGGATAATTTTTTATTAAAAAGGTCGAAACGTTTGTTGGTACACGACGTAACAACGATAATAAGTTATTGTAAATTAAATAATAATAAATATTAAGGCCTAATGGTTTAGGATGCTTGTACGGAATACAAGAGATCCGGGTTCAAGTCCCGGCCGAGGTAATATTTTTCGCAATAAATTTATTAACAGTTTCAATATATTAACATTTTTATAATATGATGCTCGATGGTAGTACCAAATTATTAAATTGCTTGTCAATTTAATTCGCGATTACTAGAGTAGTTTTAATTGCATTTATAGTCCGAAAAAACAATTCGACGCGCAGTTCTAAAAAGACTACAATATGATATATATGCATAAGTACATATAATATATAGTGTATATTAGTAATTCAAGATTTAATTATTTAAAGCAATAAAGATCCAGCTTCGACCGTAATAGGCATTTTTGTAGTATTGAATAATAAAAATATCTATCTCGGCTTACAAGCGTTCTTTTTCTTTATATTAGAATTTTAATGATATAAGCCTCGTCATTTTTTACATTAAAACAAAAGATAATTTTATAATAATTTATAAATCGTATTTGTAAAACATATATTAAGATACGATTTTTCTCAGTACAGTTCTGCAGTACGCAATGATGCAATTGTTTAAATATTCATAATTTAATAGATTGAATGGGCACGATAGTGTGAGAAAAGTAAAAAAGACTTTAACTGCAATTGAAAATGCATAATTAATTAAAATTCCAGATATTGACAAAAGCATAAAATATTTCGGTCCGCTTTGGACCATTTCCAATACTTTAAAAAGAAAGAAAAAAAAGATCAATATTTTTTTTAGGCCGGGAGAGTCCAAAATGTGGACCGAAAATAATGTTTTCGACGATCTTCTTACGTTCGTAAATTAATAGCGCTTAAACATTCGGCCGCAAATAGAAGTACTCGATTCTAGTTATTAATAGGAAATGAGCAAAAAAGCAGAAATATATAAAAAGTTGGAAGCACAGAGGGTTGAACGACATCCACGAGACGGCCCTGTTTCGCGGCGTGTACTCGGACTACTCGGTCGCAGGGCGAGAATCCGAGGACTGCGACTGCGAACGAGCGGCGCGGCAGGGCCGTGATCGGTCACTGTTATAAACGGGGTCGTCGGTGCCCGGGAACAGTCAGTTGCACGTCAGACCGAGTCGCGCGTGGATGTGCAGGTGAGAGGCCGAGCGAGCGAGCGAGCGAGCGGCGACGAAGGTGAGTCGCAGCGCGAGTGCGACCCGACAGCCGCCACCTCGCGATGCAACGATCCTCGCGTGCATGCCACCGTCGGCGGAAAATCGGGTTAAAAGAGGCGGGTGGCGGGCGGCGATGACCGGGGCGGGGGCTTGAAGTGATATTGTCTCAGGGCACGCGAATCGCGCTTGCCACTGTTAATATCGCGTATAAAGCGCGAGAGGTAAAGTCCAAAATGATCATCGACGACGCGATTGTCAGGTGCAACGCGAGTCTCTTTCTTGTACTTCGTACCTGCACAACCGAGGACACCATATCGAACGCCCCGTGACCGGGCCGGGTCAAGTAAAATGGGAATCTTTATAATAAGCAACGGAAGTAGTCGCACCCTCGGAAACCTAAAATCTATTTGAGATCAGCTGTTTGACTAACCGACTGCTATTTCGCAGTTAAGGAATGTAAACCGATTGATAGATGCGCGAAATACATTTTCTCAGATATTTAAAGAAAAGAAAACAGTCTCTATCAAAAGTGAATATCAAGATTTATAAATCTCTTTACCAAATGTACTTGAATTTATCGTTATCACGTTTTTTTGTGTTTAGAGATACAAGAAAAGACAATAATCTATTAAACATTATGCATAATTTTTGAACTACGAAAAATCTTCTTTCAATAAAAATAATTTGAAACTGATTGATATTTTATTAACTGATAATAGTAGGTTCACATGTTAAAAATATTCTGTCTTTTAAACAAAAAATGGCATTTAATTGCAAAATTATAATTTATAAGTATAATATTAATTTAATGTTAAAAGTTTATCATTCAGAAATTGTTTTTATGACTTTTAACATTTTTTTTCGACAGAAATATCATTTTATAAAAATAAAATAGTTTACGATGTTGCTAAATTTATCTTTATAGTTTTGATATGAACAACAAACAAAAATGAAGTTTATCTATTTAGAGTTAAAAAAGGTTTTATAATCAAGATAATGTTTCTCTGGAAAGGAAGTTTGATTTCCTCGAGAGTTGTGGTAACAAGGTCTGGGTAGATCGATGGCGAAACATCCTTGCGTGATATCAGAAGAGAAATAAAGCAAGTCCAAGCATTTAAGAGACATTATTGCCGTAAAAATACCGAGGCAGGCGCAAAGGGAATGCTCGAAGATGAAATCGCGGTACAAGTAGTAATTTGGTCCTCAGGCAAGCCTTTAGTTTGAAATGGAATTTAATGCGCGCTTTTTATGTACACGCATAAAAAATGTATGCAATTTTATTCTTTTTCTTTAATAAACTTTTTACTTTCTTTGAGAAAGCTTTACAATATATATAAACATAAACGTCGATAAAATTACAGCGGACTTGTACGATCGATCTGCCTTTGCACAATGTGACAAACCGAGAAGCGCATAACTGGGGAAGAATTCATTGCTCGTCACAAAAATGTCACTGTATCTCTTGAATTTCCACTTGGTCCGTCAAGTGGTAATCTAAAGAAACGGTGTCGCGCAAAAGCGCTCAATAGCTGGAGTGTTCTCTTTTCTGAAAAAAATTCAGTTTCCAATATTGTCACACTTGATCCTTGTACTTTATATTTAATTATTTCATTCATTTAATCTCGAAAAAGCTCAAACAATTCATAACACTTAATTTTAAAAAATCGACTTAATCCTGATCAAACACAACACATTATTTTATTTCTAAAAAATTCAAGATGTACTTAAATTGAGAATATAATCGAACCCTAGAAATAGATCTTGGTGTAAAATACGAGGATTAACTTTTATTATTGTTCCTTCGTCAGAAAGGATGAAGGAAAATGATGATAGATTCGCCGGATTACTTTTTATGATTTTCAAAGGAAAATTCGCACCGTGTGAAATAATTGCTTATGTCGATACGTCGATTAATCACTGGAGGCACAAAGATTTAACTTTGTTATAAAAGAGATGGAAGACTCGATTAATATTTGTCACATCATTTCACATCAAGGCGTGAAATATTAAAAATGTATATTAGGCGCCGTATAATCTCGAACGTGCAGCGCGAAAATAGAAATGCTAATCGATACTTGTCGCTCTGGACGTGTCTGTGGAAGGTGAAATGTTCGGAATAAATGTAGGTGAACTGTGGCTAACACGGCAGCCATTTCTAATATACGGGATGTATCAGAAGCCGCACCCTTTCTCTTCCAATCTTCTATGGATTTTCGGGCAATTTATAGTCACTATTTTCTTAAGAAAAATATATTTGAGGGCAATTACAGATGTATATCAAGCAATTGATATATTCGGTTATATTTCATTATTTGTGATTGGCTCTTATAAAAAGTGGCAAAGCCTCTAAGAATAAGTTAAAACGAGAAATAAGAAAGAAAAGTTAACAATAAAATCATTGCGGATGTCGATGTGTAATGTTAACAAAACATTTAGTTCATTATTCGTAATGCATTACATACGTAAAAAACACAGAGCAATTTGAGTCCTTTTCAATTTAATATAATAATTTAAATGGCAAGAAAACACGGGTTAAGATATAATAAAATATAATATAATAATATTAAAACCTACATCAAAGGATGAGAAAAAGCATTAACAAGAAAACCGGATCAAAGTCGTTTATCTCATGCAATTTACTGCGAATGATAAATTAATTGTATGTGTATAATATTTTATTAATATTATATATACCGACATCCGTTGATTCTTATCGGCTTTTCTTTATATTATCATTATGCCCGTTATTATCGTTCAAGAAATCTTTAACTATATCAGATGTAGCATCTCTAATTCACATTCTGCATAAAATTAAGCCGAAAACGAAATTATTTTTTATTTTACTTCTGTTTGAAGATATTTCAAAGGCGGCCGAAAACAGCGCAACGAAAGCAGAGTCCGCAGACGAGGGGAAAGAAAACGACCCAGACGAAGAGAAAGAGAAAGAGGCAGCAGCCACAAAAATACAAGCAGCTTTCCGTGGACATCACGCTAGGAAAAGTCTAAGAGTGTCGGAAACAGCGTCGAAGGAGACACGAACAGACGAAAAATCCTCCGAATCTACGGAACCTACGCAAGAACAGTTGCAGGAGGAATTCCGTTCCGACGATCAGGGTGAGCGATTATATATTCTATGATATGAGTTCGGAGCAAGAATCATTTTTGAAACAGCTTCTATTTGATAGAGCTCTGTAACGCGGCGAAAAAGATACAAGCGACTTTCCGGGGCCACATGTCGAGGAAGGAACAAGCTGCAGCCAAGTCGGCGATGAATATGGTTGAGAGTGCAACTGCTAAGATAGAAGAAAAGGTAAGTTACTTGTCAATCTTAAATATGTATACATATATAGATCTGTTACTTATTGATTAGAGAGGGTTAGAAGCTGCTTTATCTAGCATCTACCTTCGGCCTTTCATAAAAATTTTAAACACGAGTTCTATTGACTCTTCAGAACTTCACCTAATCTAATATTACATCTAATTATCAGGAAAATATACTCGATCATTAGTCATTTTTTATTATCAATATGAAATAAATTTTTGCTCCTGCACGGAGAGAATTTTCCGTTATTTTTTACCGCAAAATTCATTACAAATTTCATCATGTTTGGTAATAAGCTTGGAACAACTTGACAATAATGAAATATTATCAGTAACGATAGATTTTTTGAAATATACAAGAGACTTCTTATAAATGATGTAGTAAAAATTATAATGCAGATTGTAAAATGTTTTGAAGTGAGTAAGTTCTAGTGTAGCTAGAAACACACTCGACAACGAAAATAACCGATAAATATCGATTACAGTCGATCAATTACTAAGTTACATGGTAAAATTATAAGCGACTAAATCAGATTAAAAATATCATGCTGTATGGTAAAAATTGTATAAACTATTTTATATATTCATGACTACTTAGCATCTATTCTTTTAAAATAATAAAGAATCATAAACTGCGTAACATATTTTAAAATGTTGAAATTTTACTATACCCTTTAGTAAAATTAATAAAATATATTACATATCTTATTATGACACATATTAGTAAATTAAAGAAACTCATATACAATTCTTTGAAATACTATGTTGTCCCACTATTATCATGATTTTCAGGCTAAATTCTAAGAGAAAATTCTCTCCGTGTGATTAAATCATTTAATGTAAAATCTGATTTAATAAAACTATTTGAGTTATAGATACATATAATACATATATATATATTTTTTTTATATACACTGAGAGAAAAAAAATGTTTGCAAGTACTATAATTTATAGTCATTTTTTGGATCAACTATAAATTTATAATTGTTTTATATATATATATATATACACACACACACACACACACACATATATATATATATATATATAATCATACACGTTATAGCTGCTTCAACATTGAAATATGATTATTATCAGGAAATGAAAGTAACTCGTTATTATAACGAAGTTACAGTTACAAATTACTTTTTTGGTAACGGTAACGAATTTTATAGTTACTTTTATCGTTACTTTGCACACGATTAGATACGGCTCGATTGGACATAAGTCACTCATAGCACTTAAGACTAGAAAACCCCTAGGCACTTATCCGCTATGATTGGTGGTCGTCGATTTTAAAAAAAGTAACGGAAAAGTAACTAAAAGTTACTTTCTCAAGTAACGGTAACTGTGACGAGTTATTTTAAAAAATTGGTAACTAGTAACGTAACTTGTTACTTTTTCTACTCTGTAACGAGTAACTGTAACCTGTTACTTTTAAAAAATAACTTTCCATTCTCTGATCATTACAACTATGACATGTATAAGTTTTTCCTTATCATGCAAATTAGTTTTTCTTTACCGTACCTCTTAGTAATTATTACCATATAAATAGTTAGCGAATGTTAAGAAAATATTTATATTTACTATAATATGACGATTGCACTTATATAACATAAAAATAATTATTTTTATTTACTATATTCGCATCTTACCATTTTACTATATTAATAGTTTAGATTATTATAATTCATAGTATAATTTTTCCATATTTGAGAAAACTATACATATAAGGTTATTATTACTAATATTATAGCAGTAGTAACCCTAAAAATGGACCTCCTAACCATAATTTTTTAACCATGCAATTATAGTCACAAATACTTTTCTCTCTGTGTGTGTAATTATAAATATATAAAATTCAGAAAATAATATATTCTCTCTTAATATTGAATTCAATAGTTTTTATAATTTTAAACATTTTTTATTAATTAATCTTGCTTATAAGAAAGAGTAAGAGTAAAAGAGAAAGAGTAAAAGATTTTCCAAGCAAATTTTAAAAGTATTAAAAATTATTGATTTGTTGATATTAAGAATGATTAAAGAGATAGGATGAATGCAACTAATTATGATAAAGAGTAAGATGCCTTACTCTTTATGTAGCAACCCAATCTCCTAGATTAAAGCTTCCTGAGTGTTACAAGAAAAGATATTTTATTAATAGAGTTTTTATTGATAAATAATAAATTAATTTTATAGTCATCTTCCAATAAATATATTTAAGAAATAATGCAAATTAATATTTCAGTAAATTCATTTTTCAAATTATATTCTGGAAAGTAATCGCTATGGTCGCGTAGTTTTCACATTGTGTTTTATATTAAAACAAAATTATATATTAAAACAAGAATAAATAGCTAAGAAAGCTGTGTTGTAATCAAAGTAATTTTTTTTCTCAATCTGATATGCCGATATCGATTCGATCGATGAAGCGATAATGACAGGTTTTGATATACAAGGTCGCCGTGATCGATCATTTCTGTGCCGAGATCCGTGAGAGAAAGCTATTGTTAGACTCTTTGACATTACATTGATCCACGAATGCTCGGCGAATAATCAACAGTTGCCTTCCAAGCTAAAGATGATCATCTGGGTATCGAAGCGCTACTAAAGCTCGTCCCAAGACCAGTAGACCGGTATGGCCTACAATGTTTAAGTTACTTTCGTGTCGTATCGATTAATTATGTACGGACTAGTTGATGCACAGCGGGATTCCGTGCAGTCTCATTTAAGATAAGAAGGGTAACTTCGATAAATGCTAGAGACATCCCGTTTGCGAATAAGTTCCAGTTCGGGGAGCCGTATCCGAGGATGAAAAAAATTTAGGGTGCCTTAAATTAACGAACGGCTATGGCGTTCTATGTTTTACGTTCTTTTGTTCAAATTCTGCTGCAGATGCAAGACGCTGTTCAAGAATTAGAGGGGATCGACTTGGCCGATCCAGACTTGCATAAGGCAGCGACTAAGATTCAAGCAAGTTTCCGCGGTCACAAGGTCCGTCAGGAGGTCAACATCCATTCTACTGCCGACGACTCTAAAAAATAAGACGCTTACTCAAATGCAGGGATGCCGGGAGATAGAATATTACTTATTACAGTCAGTGCCATTCTTAACAGGTTTCAAACGCCATCCCCTATTTCTTGTACCTTATAATGTAGCATCCATAAATTAGTAAATTATGCGCGTAAAATATATACGAGGCATTCCAGACAAGCCGAACAACGGACAGCCGAATGAATTTGACTATTAGTTTACTTCGGGCCACTAGTTATTGTGAACAACGATACCGTTTATTTTACGTTAACAATTAATCCAGCCTTTGCCCGGGACCAGTGAGATTTAAGCGCTTTCTACTTTGGCTAAAATGAGGATCTTTCAAACGAGATATTTACAGGCTGAGGCATACAAATGTGGGAACATTTAAATATTTCTATTATTTGTGGATATATAAAAAGTTTTCTGGAACAAAGTTGCATTGTGTAAAGAACTATAATGGTAAATAAAACAAGATTGTTCCTTGAGCCGACTCCTATAAATCGATTTTAAGTACATTTCACACAATTCGCTACATGACCACATTCTTAAACTATCCTCATACTATCGATTTACACTTACATTTTTTATGAGTTATTACTGCCATATATGAACGGAGGGATATACATATAGGCAGATTTTTCAAGACTTTTCAAAGGACTTTTCAACATGGTAACGATACTTTCTATGTAAAACACTAAAAAAAGATGATATAGGGGAAAAAGAGAGAACAGATAGTCCCCTATATATATAATTACCCGACATAATACTCAATATAAATTGTGATCTACAACAACAGAATAACAAACATGCAAAATCCTCATATCTGGTAGGTATGTTAAGTGGAACGCGACGAACGCGATAGAATATAACTTTAACGTCCTGCGCATGATAAACGGAGCATATATTAAGATGTACCAATATCAATATATGCATGTTAACTTTTATAAGTTCCTGTATCTGTGTAAAATAAACGGTATGGTTGTAGCGTTTCCAATTCTAAAACTAACGATGAAAGTCTGTTTTTCGAATATTTTTTTATCATGATACACAAATATTTAAAGCACGATTTTATTTTGTATTCCTAATTTATTGTTGAAATGGAATGTGATAACTAAAAGTATATTTCTTGACTGCACTTTTTACATTTTCCTACAATTTCTTTTTTTATTTTTCTCTTTCACTTTCCCTTCTTATAAAAAGTTTATATATATATATATATATTATACGTGTGTATGTGTGTGTGTGTGTGTATATACATATATATATATATATATATATATATACATACACACGTATATATCTGTTTTATTTTAAATGTGGAAAGTGTAAAAATGTGTAGGATTGCTTCTCCTTTGAGAGTTTGGAAAAAAGTATTGACCTAAAGGCAAAATAAACTGATAATTAGTCCCATCATACTATTCGACTTATTATACTTAGAGGGACTATAAATTTAGAAACATCTTTCCTGTATTATTATAATTATATATAAAAAGAATTAAGAAAGAGAACGTTCCAAACTTTCAAATAATTTTACAAACTTTTGGACACAAAAGATATTGTATTTTATTATTGTAGTATTTTATGTTATTAATGCAGTAGAACTTCTATTTGACGCAGAAATTTGCATATTAATGCTTCAAAATAAAACTTGTGGATATATTAAAAATATTATTGATATTAAAATCTGTAATATTTCTTATTAAAATTTTTCCGATATTATTTATTTCACGTAAATGATCTATTCAGATGCTTTGCATATGTTACTGTGCAGAAGGCATTTAAAATAATATAGTTAAAAATGAATGCACGACTCATCGGCCTATTGTCAATAATGAAACAATTATAAAGTAATCATTAATCGAGGTTCTACTGCATCGATTAAAAGCGTGCGCAATATATATATATATATATATATATATACAGAACTTATAGTTGCTTAAAAGGTTAAAGAGTCTTGTCAAGATAACGCGCGAGTCTGGTTTATTAATAATATAATTTTGACTTTACTTGCTCAAAACCTTCTTATACCAAAGTTAAAATTCTGCTATAATTTTTTACAGTTTTCTTTAATGTAATATAGCCAATTTTTCCCAAATATCGACAGCTACCTCCAACTTTGTTGCAATCTAGTCCATTTTTCATATAAATTAACGTATCAATGTATCCTTGAAATGAGAATTTATTTTATCAGGCCTAAAAAGATTCACTTGTGTATGCTATCAATCACTTCTTATATGTGATCATAGCAACGATCGATCAGTAAGCAATTCAAGGTGCATAATACGAAGTAGCGAAGCAGCAACTGAACTACTCAAATAATTGTTTATTCTTCAATGCTAGCTTTATTCGTCCACAAAGCAGGGTACTGCGAATTTATTATTTTCACGTTCATCCACGTGTTTTTCTACTTTACATTTGTAATTTATACCGATATTTATACCAATTTTGCTGAAGATGCTGACGAATTGCGTATTAAATAATATTACGCGACATTCCTGTATTACACGTTTAACGCTGACTATGAGCAATAATTACACGTATATATTGTAACAAAATTTCGCAAATTTAGTCATTGTACAAGTAAATATAAGTAAACATATCGCGGTAATATTGAAATTTCCTCGAATATAATGTACTATTTTACGCGATATTCTTGCGCGATTGATATTGATTGCAATGGTACGTGCAGCTATTGTTCAATAGCAAGCATATAAAAACAGATATAATCGAACAGCATGTCTGAATTCCCGATATCCAATATTTGATTTCAATTCCCGATTCCTATATCCTATATCCGGTATCATTAACTTTTAGCTTCTAAGATCAAATCTCGAACTCGCGATAGCGACCAATTTCCTGCAAAAATTCTCGTGGATATTTCCGATTTCCATTCTCGTAGTTACATCCACGATTTTTTATTTACCAATTTCGAATTTATAAACAAATATTATCTTGAATCACGCGATTACGCAATACCTATAGGTTATCTATTGTCGCTTGTAGAAAATTAAAGCGAAGCTTTGGTATCGTCGAAAATGATCTATCATCGAGTAACGTCATCTAGTTTATGTCGGAGTGAATATTGTGAATGAAGAATATTTATTGTATTGAATTAATGTATAGAAAGAGGAGAGAACGTTGCGACGGATAATAGACATTCTTGTCGATACGTTACTTTACCACGTATGAATAGTTTAGCGGTGCACAAGAACAAGTTGTGGTAAAATATATTGTAAGAATATAATAAAACGATCGTACCGCGCTAAAACGGACGGTACATTACAATGTAATCCGTTTATTTAAAATACATACCTACTAAATGTACGAACTGAAATCTAAATATCAGGAAACTCAATCAATTGGACTTAATCCAAATTCGATAACGTAATAACGAATATAACCATTTGCCAAAGATCTCATTACAATGTCCAATAATGACTTATGTAATAACAATAATTTATCTTTCTTTTATACAAAAATATAATTCCTAATAGCTTTATCTTAGTAATCACCAACTAACAATAACATGTATAACAACACACTCAACAAGATAATTGTTACATATTACATATGTTATATATTACGTTTATATTGTTGAGTGTGAAATTGATATGTTACTGTTTATTGCTGATTACTGGGTTGTGTTTAATGTTATATAATTAATTCATTTGTTTATCAACATGAATTAAAAAAAATTGTTCAATGTTAATTTGGATTTTTTCGATAGATACATAAAATGTTTTTTTTTATTAATATTGCAATTGATGACATCCTTAAAGTTTTTCCAAAAATATTATTTATAAAAATAGTTAATATAAATTTAATTTATATTAGCAAATAAAATTTTCATGTAATATTAAATAATTAAATTAAGATTTTTAACTTTAAATGTGTGGAAAAAAAATGCATTTTTCTTACCTGATGTGTACTTGAAAATAAGTTGCGATTAGTATAACACTCTCATTGTTAGATGTCGTTATGGTAGTATCTTGGGTCTTCAGTAAGTACAGATTGTTATCTTGTGTCTACAATGGTAGAAATTGCATCCAGATCTTGAAGAAAGAATTAACGAATTACATTTGAATAATTTGGTCACATGACCAGTGATTATAGTCAATTTTTTCTTCATCCAAGATTTTAGACTGATTTCTATAGCATCGTGGACACAAGGCTTTATAGGCGAGCCGTCTTTTTCGCTCATAAGAGTTCAAGTATATATATTATAGTACCACTGCAGTATTAAATTCTAAATTATACGGATCTTGTAGGAGCTCTGTTTTGACGTTCTATAAAAATTATATAAAAATTTTTAGAAAACCAATAAAAAAATTATAAAATTAAATAAAATAATTTATACTTTTTCATCCTAGCCTAGGGTTTCTAGGTTCCTTATCTTTCTGCTGCAAAATATCGCCAAAATTATAAATATTTTATCTTTTCACTTATATACGTTACTAAATCTTCCTAGTACTATAATGCGCATGCCCGAAAAAAGCGGCTTGCCTAATAATATTAGGGAGATCAATCATGAAGAGTTTTTTCGTTGATATGGAAATGTGAAAAGTGAAAATTGTATGTATGTATACACATGCATCGATATATTTAGATGATTTTAACTTTTTACATTTCTGCTCTAGGAGAAAAAATAATATGATTGATCCTAAGGTCGGAATCAGACTATGCATTGAAGATTGAGATTGAAAATTAAAGATTGAAATTTCACCAATGAGGACAAAGAAATTCTGACTCCTTTTGTTCTGATTGGTGAAACTTCAATCTTTAATCTCATTCTTCAATGCGTAGTCTGATTCCGGCCTTAGAGGTCTGTTTTCTATGGCTGAACTAGTGTACACTTTTGGAACTTAAAGTGAGAAAGGTATACGTTCAATATTTATCGACAGTGAGAAAGAGTTCTAGTGCAGTCTAGTGCAGGAACAGAAAACAGACCATAGGTCTGTTCGTATTACTTGCACTTTTTGCACTCAGAGTCTTCGCTTACTCTCTCTTTCTAATGCTAGAATATATATTTATCTCGTTTAAAGTACAAATATTTTTAGGGATTTTAAGCAACGCGAATAAACTTATTGCTCTAGTTAACTTATTTGTAATGATCAGGGTTGGTAACCGTACGATAATTATCGTACACATACGATAATTTTATTTACACGTACGATGTACGATAGCACTTCATTATCGTACGCCTAAAATACGATAATTTTATATTTCTGACTTATTACGCTTCTCTCTTAATTTTATATACATATTATCAGCAGAGTAGGCATTGAAGAAGACGATGAATTAAATGACTTGGATGATTTCGTTATTTATTAAAAATCATAGAAATTAAATATGAATTTTAAATATTATTTGTTCTTTTTGAAGTGTGTTCGTTTATAATCTGCAAGTCATATATTGTTTAGTCTTATCAAAGATTTATCGTTCTAGTCACGTGGCTTAATCTGTGAAGTGAAATGACTATAATTGATGCTACTACGATAAATACGAAAAAATATATATATGTATACTATATACATAAAAAAATTGTGATATTGACAATACAAGTGAACTTACTGTCTACTGTCAACATATGTAAAAAGCCACATTTGTACCGTTTCTTTCTTTTAAAATTGTTTTAAATATACTGAAATAATCATTTTCCAATTTGTATTTTTCACCTGGATATTATAGAAATACAATTTATTCTATAGAATGTTTAAGCTCTTGAAATC
Organism: Trachymyrmex cornetzi; assembly: GCF_001594075.2. Lineage (NCBI taxonomy): Eukaryota > Metazoa > Arthropoda > Insecta > Hymenoptera > Formicidae > Trachymyrmex > Trachymyrmex cornetzi. Next base: position 947,238 of record NW_017298619.1, on the reverse strand, counting down.
AATAAAAAATATCGGTTATTGTTTCAATGATCGTGTATTAAGGGGCTTCTATAAAGTGCTGAATAATGGATAATTTCAGCGAAATCGGTTGAGAATTGATCGAGAAATTTCTGATCTATTTCGGAAGCTGATTTCAGCCTAAGTCACTTCAACGTTAAGTAATGAATAAAATTGTTATTTCTGACCGTCTTAATTACGGATTAAAATTTTACATATTTCGTATTTAAATTTTGTTCGCGCGCGCGCGCGATGTATGTATGTACGATAATTCTGGGTTAGATACAATAATTTTCGGCCCTGGTACGGTCGGACACTGCTTCTAGGTTATCAACACTGGTAATGATTTTGATTTGTTTTGTTTTATACATTTTGAGGATGGTTCATATTTGAATACATGCTATTGTTGAATATATTTATTCAATTGTCGTGCAATATAATGTAACTATTGATAGAATTTGTATTCTTCCTACAAGATAATCATATACATCAATGGGCAAGACATACTATTGCGACTATTGTGACAGATCTTTCAAAGATGATGTCGAAGCTCGTAAAAAGCATCTATCCAGTATGCAGCACATGACAAATCGAGCGAGTCATTACAGCACATTTAAAGGTAAGCGTTAAACAATATTTTTCTTATTTCTTTGTTTAGTGCCATTATATGTTATATAACCTCTTGTACTTGCATATAATTAATCAGATTATAATGCACTAATTTATTATTAATGTCTTTAGACCCAGAAACGATATTAAAGGAAGAATACTGCAAAACTCCATGTAAACGCTATTTGACCATTGGAGATTGTGCGTTTGGTTCTGGTTGTCGATTTTCACATTACACACCACCAATGATATGGGAACTTCAACAGCTTGGTAAGGGTCTATCCAGACAAACTTGCATAATCGCATAAACATACATAAAGAAAATTAACAAATCGTATTTTACGTGCATTCTTATGACAGAAATGCAATTAAGTAATTTTCTTTATACAATTATGCAAGTTTGTTTGGATAAACTGTAATTATTCTATTTATTCTATCGACCATCCTATTATTGCCACGTAAAACGTTAATCTTCAGTAGATAAATTTTTTCTAGCTGAGATGAAAAAATCCAAAGTCTCAACAGCTCAACCTAGGGATGGTTGGCCAAATTCAGAAGATATTATCAAGGAATATTTTGAGAATGTAATCGACTCGAGCGACACCGAGGATCTTAATCATTTAATGTGGAACACACCGTCAAAATTAATCGATTATCCTTATTTACCACCTTCTTTGCAGCCCGTTATGTCGGAAAGAATAATAGACTGCAATTTTAGTAAATGGGGTTGAAAGACTGATTTTAGAAATTCTAAAAATAAACGTATTTATATTGATAATCCTATCGCGTTCAGTTTCTCGGAGTGACGATCCCAAATTGTACATCCCACCAAGCTTCGAATCAAACGACGCATTACCGGCATTGCTATCATTCGAACCAGAAAGAAACTTGAGAGTGATCATATTAGCAAATCTTTTTCGCTTATGTGTACTAATGTCCATTTTTGTAATTTGGGATCTATGTACCATGGTTATTTTATGAAACTATCGATAAAATTGTAGTGTCGAAAATGGATATGAAGCATGTCGGTGTTAATAAGAGCCTCTTCTTGGCAGCTCTTATTAAAGTCTCTTTCACCAACTCCGATTAACGCTAATTGAGGGTCAACTCAATCATCGCGATTATTAGAATTAAACCATTTATCTCAGAAGAGAAAGAGAGAGGAGATATTCTGATATATTAAAAGGCTGTTGGAACTTTTACGAGATTGTCGATTGATTTAATCAGAAGTTGATGAAAGAAGCCCTTAGCCGGACATACACCACATTCATTGTAAAATAGACATGGTACTTAACTTCCATAGCAAAACATAGACAGGTGCGCTGGTGTAAAGGCCTCTCTCACCAACTTCTGGTTAAATTAATCAACGTTCAATGTTTTTATCACTGCAGTTTAATTTTATCTCGATTTACAATTAACACTCTCCCTCTTTTTCTAATTCTTAAAACGTCTATTTTTTTCTAAAAATTAGAAAAAGATCAGGAGTAAAGTTGAATCGAGATTAAAGTTAATAATCTACATTAGTAGAAACGGGTTTTAATATATCACACGGTTTCCAACACATTGAACCGGTCTCATCAACTCCGATTAACTTAATCGACTGATTATTACATTGGAACTGACCAATCGCATTTTCTGTTCAACAGAATTGAATAAATCACAGTTAACATTTAATCAACCAATTAGACTTAAGGGTCGATAAGAGAGATTGCGGAGATCTCTACCTTAGTGAAAAAATGTCTTTGAAAATTTCACTGCAAATGCTTGAAAATATTTTTCAGGGATTTTTAGACCTCTGTGAAGCCGGCCCCACTTTTTCCAAAAATTGAAAAAATAAGTAGAGTTTTGGTTGCCCCCCCCCAAGAGTTCTAGAGTTCTCTATCAATTTTAGAAATAATTCCGTCGATTAAAGGGGTGAAAACACCATTTGAAATATCGGGGGGGCCAACTTCACGATTCCGAAACTTTGAAGGGCTATAACTTCTTTACCATTCATTTTAGAACTTTTATCCATATAGAACAATCGATAGAACTTTTTGGGGGGCAAACAGAAATCTCAAGAAAATAATGGATTTCCAAAAAAAAATTTTTCAAAAAAAATTAATTACTGAAAAAAAAACCTTTTTTTAGATTTTCGGCATCCTGTAATGAATTCTGACAGCCCCCCAAAGAGTTCTAACGATAATCCTTAATAATGAAACAGCTAAGATCGAAAACAAAAAAGTTCTAGCGCCTGAATAGAAAATTTCAAAAGTTGAAACTTCAAAGCCCTAGAACTTTTTAGATATCGGTTTCAGCGCATCGGTTATTAAGGATAATCGTTAGAGCTCTTGGGGGGCAACCAGAACTCTCAAGAAAATAATGAATTTCCAAAAAAAATTTTCAAAAAAAATTAATTATTGAAAAAAAAAACCTTTTTTTAGATCTTCGGCATCCTGTAATGAATTCTGACAGCCCCCCAAAGAATTCTAACGATAATCTTTAATAACCGATGCGCTGAAACCGATATCTAAAAAGTTCTAGGGCTTTGAAGATTCAACTTTTGAAATTTTTCTAAGTTCACGCAACTAACATTTTTTGCGGAAATCCGGTTTCTTTAGCGCTTTTTCTGAAAATTATTTTCAAGTGTCTGAAAGCTTCTGAATTTCGTTAAAACTTGAGAATTTAGTGATGTCTCTGAAGATAGAATTTTTATAGTTTCTCACTTTTTAGAGACTTTCAACGAATTCTCTAAAAATCATTTCTAAGTAGTCTTTGAATTTCGTTGAAATTCGGGAATTTATTGATATCTCTAAAGAAAGAATTTCCATAGTTTCTCACTTTTCAGAGGCTTTCAGAGGATTTTTTTGAAAATCATTTTCAAAGGTCTGAAAGTCTCTGAATTTCTTGGAAATTCAGCGATATCTTTGAAACTTAAATAGATAATAAATCAATTGAAGAAACACATAACGCAAGAAACTCATAATCCAGAGGTCCCAGGTTTGAATTTCATTAGGTAACTGTGTTTATCAAAATAATTTCAAGTAAAATCGTGTTACATATAACTTTTGTTAAAACTAGAAATCAAATTTATAGGTCTCAAAATATGAATTTGTTTTCGAGTATCGCATTGAAAATCTTTAAAAATCTGACAAATTCTGAAAGTCTACGAATATACTGTAAAAAAATTTATAAAAATTTTTAGAAATTACTGAAATATTCTGACAAATCTCTGAAATTATATTAGAAAATTCTCTGAAAAGCTCTGCAACGTGTTCAAAAACGCGGACATTTTCAAGAAAATTTTCAGACTTTTTTAAAGAAATTTTCAAGAAAATTTTCTGACTTTTTTAAAGAAATTTTCAGAGAAATTTAGAGAATTTTTTTTATCAGTTCCAAGAGGGACGTCCCTTAAGGGTTGCAGCACAAAAATCGAAATTGCTTGGAAATAATAGCGCATAAATCGAAGATATATTTTGGGGAGGATCCGTTTGCCTACAATCCCGATTGCTCACACCACTCATATCAGCTGGTGCCTAGTAATTTTTTACTGCTTTACCAATGAGAATATTTTATTTTTAAATTGGCCAATTAGCGACGCATGTGTGCAATCGGAGCCTTTCCAAGTGCCTTAAGGGGGTCAGTTCACGTAAATCGCTAAAAAGAAAGTCATTTTTAGGAATTTTTTTATTTTAAGGTATGCAATGGATCGTTAAAAAAATTTTTGGTGTTTTACTATATATATTAAAGAGTACAACAAAAATTTTTTTATTTCAATATAGTTCATTTTGCAACTTTTCTAAATAAATGTTGACGCAACCTTGTCGCCGGAATCGTAAATCGGCGGGAAATCTAACGCCTTTTATATTTATCTAAAACAAAAAAACAAAATGGTTTCTTATTTTGTATGACAGTACCTTGTCGATGAATCTAGAAAATAAGTTAAAAGTTGAAAATTAACAAAATAGCGGCACTTTAAAGACATAAGTACGATTTTTACCTCAAAAATTTCAATTTATTTATGCAATAACAATTGTTTTAATTAGTTATTTTACTTATAAATTTATAGGTTTATCGACAAATTATGACATTAAACAATGTGTGTACACAGGGACAACTCGATCGATCGAATAGTTTTTGAATTATCTTTCCCGCCAGTTTCAAAAAAACTAGTTTCAAGAAAAACGCGTTTAAAGTTTTTAGTATCTGTGTAGTAGTTAGTATCTGTGCATCATAAATGGGCTGTAGCTTCCTAACTTATTCGAATTTCGTTCTGTAACTTTGGAAATATAATTTCTACATGTACCACTATCGATTAAAGCAAAAAAAATTTTTTTTATTTTTTGAACCGGTTACATGAGGCGACTCCCTTAAGGGATGCAGCGCAAGAATTGAAACTATGTGAATATGAATGCGCATAAATAGTGCATAAATCTTGTGTATTTGTTTTTCCAAATCGGTTGTTATTAACAAGTGGAGGGGGTTGGCTGACAGCCTATCAGCCCCCCAGAAAAAAATTTTTTTAAACGAAATGAGCGCAAAAATTTTTTTGCGGCTTT
>NW_017298619.1:914472-941951 GCF_001594075.2 Trachymyrmex cornetzi | reverse complement strand
GCGAACGATTTTCCACATGAAGCAAGATCTTTCCCTACCTCCCCCATCGAGGGAAAATAAATATGTAAAATTTTTTTATAAAATCTGTGTTTGTAAATTATGATCTAAATTTTTTTAAATACATATATTAAAAAACGAGAATATTAATATTAAGAATCTTTTATAGAAGATTTATTAGATAAATTTAAATACAAAGGAGAGAGAGAGAGAGAGAGAGAGAGAGAGAGAGAGAGCTTGCTATACAGAGATTAACTTAGAATTTTACATTTTAATCTTAATTATAATATAATAACATTGATTTTTAATATTAATGTAATTAACTCAATCAGAGTACACGTTATTTACGAGACTTGATTTTAAATGTACGTTTTAATATTTATGTAGCAATAATACATTTCAAGAGCCAATCCTGGCAATTCTTATTAGCACGGACGCACATCACATCCATTTTCGACACTACGATTTTACCGACAATTTCGCAAAATCGACGTGATATCTAGTTCCTATATCTCAAAAATGTACGTTGGTGCGCTGGTATGAGCGTTACACGAAAAAAGCCGAGATGATCGCTCTCAGGTTTCTCTCTGTCCGAACAAAGTCCCCTCCGTTCTCCCTTCCAAGATCGCTTTACACCAATCGCTAAGCAGACCCGCCTTCACACGGTGATGTTGCTATGGAACACAGTGACGGAGCACTCGTTGCCACGACAGTGTAAGTCGGCACGTGACGCGACGCAACGCGATGCGACGCAACACGCCGCGTCTGTCGAATTGATGTTGATTTTTTGAAAAAAAAAAAAAAAACTAAAGAGAAAAAGAAACTCCTTTTTAGGGGACAAAAAGGTGGACGAACTGATCTCGCGAGTGTACTCCATTTGTGCGGAGAAAATATGAGTGTTCGGGAGCGCCGGTCTGGAGTCTACCTCGCATCATTCACAAGCGCCTGGTGGACGCGTTGAAAAAATCGAAGTGCCACCTCTGGAGGGGCCTTTACCGATTTAGCGAGATTGGAATTTGTGGTTGGACCCTTCCAGGTCGCGTCGGTGAGTCCCACGATAAATTCTTTTCTACCGTCGCATGGGCCCATACGAGCGATCGGGATCGTAAAAATTCATAAATCAAAGTGAAAGAAGCAAGCATGAACGTATGGGAAATACTAGATATTCAAAAAGGAGCAGATCGCTTTGTATTATGTCTTAAAGTGTGGAACTGGGAAAATAATATCCTAAGAAGAATTTGGAATTAAATCGAGAAATTAATTTAATACTTGAGGCGAAAAAAAAAGTATAGTTCTTATACAATTATTTCATACAGTTCTAAAGTTGTTTCATGTTAAAACTTATAAATTTTATCAGATTAAATATTATCAGATTAAATATTTAGAATACATGAATAATAAAGGCTCTTCTTCGTTTAATTTTGCAATTTAACTAAGTTGTAACTCAAGAATTAATGGATGTTATCGAGGATATACATTCCAGGCCAAAAGTTTGGAAATACTTTCAAAAATGGGTATTTTTAAAATTTTACTTACTTAAATATATCTATAACAATGTTGTGTTTTTTAAATAATAATTCTTCAGATCTAATAACAATTATTGAATCTAAAGAACATTGGTAAAAAAAACACATTGTTATGGAGATATTTGAATAAGTAATTTAAAAAATATCAATGTTTAAAAAAGTATTTCCAAACTTTTTGCCTGGAATGTATACATATCAAGACTGTAAGTTTACAATTCCTATACATTTATGCCGAATATGTGTAGTACAGAAACAGAAAGTTTCTTGCGCGCCGTCAGCTCATTGCAATGTACGCACCGTTTCTCGTGCACATGACATCATGTCTTGAATAAAAAATTTCTGATTGTTGGATAGGCCAAGGACGCATTCGTCTGGTCAGCGCTATCATTAGATATACATAACTTTCTTTATTCAGGGAAAAGAGTTGAATTAACAAATACAAGAATGTGTAATTTGGCAGAATCAATTCTCACCGATTTTTCTCAATTCACACATACTTCTTGCTAGATATTCATAAAACTACAGGAGATATGTACATTCCGTTCCGCGAGTGCGGGTCGACACTGACAGCTGAGCCGGACATAGCGTGAAATAGAATATCGTCTTACTGTCTTATGCTCGGAATACACATTGAAGCGTATAGGAAACTTAAATCGGATTTTTGTTTATAGATAGCGCTCTTAAACTGTCATCTCTTTGATATGGGAATACTTTCATTATTATCAAATGTATCTGGAATACATTTTTTTTTAATGATTAATTATGAACAATCTCAATTTGTTATTTTGTGATTATTAAGACAAATGATTATATTACTTTTTGGAATATACGTGGAAACTATGAAAAATAAAATAGGCAGGACGATAAATGCAACATGACGGCGTGATGATGGCAACGACCTGAAGAGCTCTGTACAATCCAGTCACGATTCTCGGTGGAGGTCGTGACCTTGCCGATATGCAGGATACGCGGAGAATCGGGCGATAGTCCTGTGTGTGTTGGGAATCTCGATTATGTTGAGTTAGTCACACAAACATTCGTGAAATAATTCATAAAGAAAATGGATAAATCAGACAGAATTGATTCATCTTATATTGGAATAGTTAGTAGAGTAAGCAAGAGCACAAAGATATGTAAATCAATCATCGATCTCCAAAAGCAAACACTCAATTTTATGAGACGAGGAAATATATCTTATCCTTTAAAAGAAAAATCGACTTTAACAGAATATATTACTCCAGAATGAATTTCACCACGTTAACCGTCATAAGAGACTTTACAAATGAATCTTAAACGCGCAATGAGTCTTGAACGCAAACCTGGATCGATTTGACGACCCATTCTCGCCCATTGTTGTACCCCATGAATTGTCCGTTGTGAAGCAGCTGCCTATGGTCTGTGGTGCGTATGTCCCTTATATCGAACAATGTTTTTGTCAATGCATCGCCAAGCGTGCAGCTCGCTCTGCAAATCTCCCTTTTTGCAAATTTTTCTATAGAGGATAGTTTGACCGATACTTTCGCGCGGACTTATTTTAGAAAGTTATACTAAGAGAAAAGTGTTTGGTATTTGTGACTATAATTGCATAGCAAGCAAAAATAATTATACTTAAAAGATCTATTTTTATAATCATTAGTGCTATAAAATTGTTAGTAATAATTATATTTATAATCCCATATACAAAATTATTGGCACCGAAATATCACACATTTTCCTCTGCAAATAGAATTTACACATATATGAGAAGTATCCATATTTTACTAAAAAGTGAAGCAAAAGAAAAGTAAAATAAAAGAAATTTACGTATATATAAGCAAATGTTTCTAATTCTAAACCATTTATCGTTGGACGCTGTATAAATACACAAGCTTCGTCTTGATCTCGTCTTCGAATTCATCTCATTCTCCAATGCTGACAGTAGAACCCGCTAAAAACATACCACCCAACAATTTAACGTCATTTATTTCTATTGCCTTTATACGGGCCGTTACGTCATGCCGATTTCTCTGCCCTTCGTTGCCATTCTCATGCCGAGCCGCAGCTATGCAAAGTAAATTTCTCAGCTGTTTTCGCCACACAAAAATTTCTCGTTGAAATTTTTCAACGCGACATAAGGATGCACAATCAAGAAACGCAAACGTGGATCAATAATTTAATCGATGTAGTAAGAAGCGTTATGAATACTGGCTTGAAAAACCAGTTATACTTCGTTAAACACGCTCTGCTGTTTCTCAAAAGGTTCGTAACGCCGGTAGATCGACCTTGAGAATAAAAACCTCCTAAACATATGATTTAATGCATTATACTCGTTACGATTTATGTTTCTACAGTACTTTCGCTTTGGCTGCTCAACAGCGTAAAATACTGCCTTGAGAATTGTGACGAGGCGGTATTTTTCTTTCTCTCTGGTTTTACCTAATATTCTAACCGATCTAATACGTATCATTTAAATTTCCGAAAGGCGCGGCGTTAATCGATGTCGATTATAAAGCGCGTGCAACACAAGCCGGATTCTATATCTGCCCACGTAATGTCATTCGGAAACCGAGTGGGAACTTTGTTTGGGTGGAAAATGAAAAACGATCCTACGCGCGCTCTTTATACTCCCGCAGATACAATTTTTTAGAAAAAAAAGGAAATAGAAATAGAAATAGAAATACTTTTTTAAAATAGAAATACTTGTATAGAAAATAATTGTAATGGATACAATGGAGCAATTAATACAGTAAACACTTGTTATGTCAGCAAGTAACCTGTCAAAATCGAAACGTATAAAGCGAACGCGTAAATAATTATTTTGTACTACTCATCTAGATATTTTATTATTCCACCGATAAACATCTCGTATAAGATATCTTTACATTGGCGTTAATGCAATTCGATGGGAAGCTGTCTAAAGGGTCTGCATACGAGAGGAGCGATAAAAAATGAAGCTGAAGAAGCAGACGAAGAGGAAGATGCGGTTGCCAGGCAGATGTCGCCGCCAGACAAGCGAAACTGGTGATTCGTAAAACGTTCGCACGAACGATTGTCACGCAACAGCTATGACATTACGTGTATGTGTGTGTATCTCTTCGTTTAGTTACGTACATTGAGCTAGTATTTCCGAGTTAGCTCAACTCTTGCTCCTTTGCTCTAGATTGTTTTCCTTTAAATCATTAACCGCTATAGATGTTAGACGCGTTAGATTCTACATCGCTTGAAATCAATTGCCGCAAATTTAGACAATTACCCATGCCTCTATATCGATATAGCTGCTGACACGTTATAAATTACAAGCAAGCTGTTTTCGTCATGATAAATTCCACAGTTCCTTATCGGGTGATAGCCGTTTAGAGTAAAAGTGACTTATTACGTCTTTCGAAACGCACGCGGTCATCTACCTGTCACACAATTCGGCAAATGCCTTATTTTCGAAAAATAACGCAGAAATTACAGTATATCTTCTACAGTACAAAATTGTAGCAATATTGCAATAATATTTTAACAGTACGCAATATTATAAAAATTGCAGTAATATTGTTGCAATATTGAAATTTTAATATTTTATAGGGAATATTGCAGCAATATTATGTAATATTGTACTTTTAATATTTTGTAAGAAATATTGCAATATATTGCTATAGTATTATAATTCAACAGGTAAGTACGCGACCTCACCATGAGATGGACACGCTTCTCGTAAGAAGAAAACATTCTATAAGAAGTTCTATAAGAACGCATATGCAAATTGAGTTGGCGAGTCTCCTGGAGATTCCCAAGCTTTTTCGAGTGTGCTTTCTGGACTCCCGGATATTTTTTAATCTTAATAATTTTATCGTGTATATTTTGAAATGTGATAATAAACAATAACATTTTAGCAATTAATAAAACTGGATTATTAAAATATTGCATAAAGTTGCAGCAATATATCTGCATTATTTTTCTAAATATTGCGATAATATCTCAGAATATTGCAGCATATTTTATTTTAGCGGACATAGAAATAGTGCTACAATATTGGAGCAATGTTTTATGAAATACTGCAATCTTTAAAAGTAATGTTGCTGTAATATTTCGTGCTGCAGAGAACGTTACACATATCATAGATTCAAGAATATAGACTCTGATGATATTTCGTTCGTTTTTCTATCTCTAGCAAATAGATTAAAAATAGAAACGCGTTTTTTATTTTAAATTCGGTTTGTTGCAAAAGATATTAGCCCTTTTTATGCTCATATTAAGAATTCCAAATCCTAATTTCAGACATCAAAATAAGTTTTTTCAAAAATTAACAAAAAATTTTGAAGTCATCATATCATTTAATCATCTTGGTAAGATAACAAATCTAAGGTAAAAAAGGAAAAAAGGTCAAATATTACAATATTTTAGAACCAATTGATTTTTTAAAATAAATAATAAGATATAATTTAGACTAATGCGCATTTTCATCGCTATCTTAACAATGCAACAGACGTTGTAAATACTCGGATTCACATTAATCCAAATTGTAAGTATAATTTATATTGCCTATGCATCCGATCAAAGTCGATTAGTCTTGAAACATTGTATATAATACTTATCTTAATGTCTCTTCTTTTTCTGATTGTGAGATCTATTATCCTGTCATATGATTAATCGATCCGATAACGTGAAAATTTTTAACAATAAATTTTTACTATTATTATTAAATTGTATTTTGGTTAATTTTTACAGATTTAAATTTATCTACCAGAATTTACAATCAAATAATCGACTACGTCTTTAAAATCCAATATCCGGTAGAGAATTAATATGAGCATGCAGGATTTTATCTTTTGCAACAAACTGCATTTTAAAAGCGTGTTTCCACTTCTGATCCTTAAATATAATATTTCCTTGGAGCTGCCGTGGTAAGGTAGGAGTTATTCATGAAATTGAATCTTTCATACCATGACAAAATTGCATGAGAATGTTGGGATGCTTCGCGCACGAAGCTTGCACATATGCGAGTTGCCGCAACGGATGTTCTATATGCGGCAGAACGGAACGAAGCGGATAGGGCCGGACGCGGAGTGCTTACGGTCGGTACCTGACACGAGCGTGCTCCTTCCTGCTAAAACGGTTTCTGTAAATAAACCAGCATCCGTCGAAGCTTAAAGCTCAAAGAAAGGGTAACCCCCAGTCGTCTAATCCCTTCATACCGTTCTTTCAATTCAGAATTTCGTAACGGACTTATCAATCGTCCCTATCGAAATTTTCACAAGTCACTCTCTATAAATGAGATCATTTTCACTGTGAGAGAAGATGCTGACTTCATTTATCGGAAATATGTTTATAATAATAACTACTACATTTTTAACTTATCTTGACATACTACTAATCTCTTCTAAATATTTTTTTGATAGTATATAAGAGAAATATTTTAAGCGAGTATCAAGTTAGTCCACCCATCTCACAAACGATAAAGATAAAGTTCATATCTCTGTAGGCGTCGCGGATGGCGGGGCATCTTTGTATATCATTCCGCGTGTGGCGCAACTGACGTCATCGGTAAACGTTTATACTAACGCGTTAACTGTCGCTAATAGAGAGCAAACCGTTGACCCATTGAGACAAGACAAGCTCTACCAAAAAAATATATCGGTGACAGCGGCCCGATTAATTAACTTACATCATTTCTCGTTGCGTTTGTTGTGAGTGTGGAAAATCCTCATGTTTTCTTTGCAAGAAATATAAATAGTTTTAATCCAGTTCAAAATTAAGATACCCAAGTGTAATTTGCACGAGAGGCGTGGCTACATGCTTTTATCAAAACTACGTTATCATTGTGCTATCGTCTCGTATACGGGTAAACATTTGCGTTCGCCATTTGCCTGCCGAGTTTTGCTTCTTTCGTATCTCTCCACCTTTAGGTGTTCAAGATCTTACGCTACGATTTACGACCTGTTGTGTGTGGTATGAAGAATATTTTCGATTTATACAAAAAAGACTGATACAACAGAAAAAGATTAATATCGAGAAATGGACGAAATGAGGTATTCAAGGTTGTACCAACTGTATTTGCAGGCGATAATATGTTGTCAAAAGCTGGTGACGATATCGCGGCAAACTCGCGAGGAATTTGCTCTCATTTACTTTCAATTTGCCAGGTTTATCTTTGAAAAATTATTTGAGACTCTTAATGTTTTATTTTATATATACAGATCTTTCAATAATTATTTTTTTCCTTCTTTTTATCTTAAAATCAATATTTCCTTTGCTATTTTGAAGATATCTCTATATGCTTTTAATTAGTAATTAAATAATAACTAAATTCAATGGTGCAGAAATATATGTAATATTATTTTTAAAAATTTAGAAAATCCTAAACCACATCTTCAATAATTTCTTTTTTTATTTATAACAGTTCACAAGTTAACATAATAATAAATAACACAGGCCCACAAAAAAAAAGTATTCTGTGCTGGAGTGGAGACCCAGCTATTCTTATATATTTTGAGTCGCTGAATACAAATCTGATCATTTTTTTCCCCATTTTTGACTCATTTTTTCGCTCTAGATTGAAAATTTTCCCTGAATGGTCCTATTTTGAGGTCAGATTCAGCGACTCAAAATATATAAGAATAGCTGGATCTCCACTCCAGCACAGAGTACTTTTTTTGTGAAATTACCTGTGTAATTTTATTATTATGTTATACAATATTATCCTCTATATGTTTGAATTATTAATGGATTAATTTTGGATTATTAATTTAGTATTTTCCAATCTTTTCATATATCTCTTCATACATTTCCACTAATCATTAGTTCACCTGCACATGGACAGGTGTCTACTGTTGGAATGGAGTCACGCGAGAGCGAACTCGCAAGGACGATACACCTGCACTTTCGATGCCTTGACTGGTTTTAAATAAGTGCTATTTATAATGTATTAGCGATAATACCTTTTCTAGGACTGTAGCATCTCTTTCAATATTAATTCTTTAAAATTATAATAAAATAAATGTTTTCTTATCGATTTAATGCATTTCATTAAATTGCGTGTGTTACTATCGGATATCTTATCAAATACTCCAGTCCCGACCACGAGAGACAGTGCGAGTATCGATCCAATCACGATTTCCAAGAGATTCGTTCGCGCGTTCAGACGATGAAATTGAGCTGCGCAATAAACCGATGACCTACCAGATTTCCAACGTTGACCTATCAGCAATCTTCGTTAGCATTCGCAAGAAAAGTGACGATTTCGCGATATTCAGTATGTACGCAGAGCCCAGAGATAATGATAACACTCCTGCTTCCTCATAAAGATCTCAGCTTCAAGCTAAGAAATTCAACGCAACCCAACGTCTTAATCGGTGGCTTTAAATTACTCGCCGATGAAATCCGAGGAGGTGTAATTTAAACAGATTGTGGGTGCAGTACACGACCATATAGCGCCATATAGAATCATTTAGTCGGTCAACCGCAAGGGTAAACTACTAAAATTTCGTATATGAAAATATTGTTCTTCATAGAATGTTACAAACAATATTAAAGTGGAATCACTAAAAGGAGTTCGTTCTTCAGTCATTTAAATTTAAAATCAATTTTTCCTTTGCTATTTTAAAGATATTTCTGAGTTTTTTTATTAGTATTAATTTGATGAAATATAGATAGAATTATTATAAAATAAGAATTATTTTTAGAAATTAAAAAAAATTTTTAACCATTTCCAAGAGTTTTCCTTTTTCATTTATAAATTGGCAAAAAATAAATAATTTTATTATTATGTTTATTTTGAACATATTATTCTATCCTCTATGCATTTCTATGCGTTTTCATTGTATAAGCAACTTGATACAGAAATTGCAAATGGAATACATTACTTCCTCGTGGTCAAACGCGTTAGCAAAGTTCAACGGGACGGCCTAACGTAATGTGCTTAATTAAAGTTGTTTCAACTCGTTAAGATCCTTCACATGAGATGAACAACCCTATGAACGGCCTGCAAGTACATCGTACACTGCAACGATAAGTTTTCAGCTTGATCAAAACTTTCTAAATTCATCTTATATATAGCCGCGAATATTTATTAATTATAAAATTATCTTATAAAATATTACATTCGACTAAAAGGATCTATTAGTTACAAACGAAAATAATGAAATAAATATTAACTAATAAAATTATCTTAGTATATATAGGTCCAATATTACCATAAATCTCTGCAGAAGAGATGCAGTAGGTCGCAAAAAGGTTAAGAACCCCTGTAGACCAAGTTTATGATGGGACAAGGAGAAAGAAAAAAAAGAAGATAGAAAAATCCTTTCCCGTCTCGGAAAGACCGGTTTTTCGTCCCTGCTTTTTCTTTTTGGGCAACCCTCCTCATTCTTATCCGCCAATGTGAAGCTTCGCTCGTAGAACTCATCTGGATCGATCTCTTGTGAAACGATAGCCATAATCTTCGACGAGGTCGTTCGTTGTAGTTAATAATAAGGCTCGGTAAACCTTCTTCCCAATAGGTGGTATATGTTCGGTATCGAACGTAATTTTAATGGTGTCCTCCAGCTGGACATGCAAATTCTTATAGCTGTCAACTATTTCGATCCTCGTAAAACCACTGCATATTTTTTTGTAATTTTGTGAAAGTTTTTGATATATAACGTTTTATATTAAAAATATCGCTTTTTTTTTCGAACATCGCATTTTTATAAATGGCTTGGCAATTAAAGTCAATTGATTGCGTGACTATAAACGAGGAACGATATGGGATCGTTTGCATGAGAACTAATGGAACTGAATCGTTATGTTTCCCATCACCAGTCTCTTCGTTTCATCTGCTAATTTATTGCGCATTTATTACGAATGTTTTTGTTTTGCAGGCATGGCGAGCATAGCAGCCGCCAGTCTCGAGGTGCACGAGACGGGTCGGGCGTTACGCGTGCAAACGGAAACACCGCATCTCGTCTCCATGGGAAGCGGTCGACTGTCGACGGCCGTGACTTTGCATCCTCTACCCGAAGGTTAGATATAAATGCGATATGCGCTTTTTTACTTCTTTTTCTTCTTTAATGACAAACAGTTTTTTCATGTTGAAGTTCTTAATTAACCTATATTTACATTTAATTGTATTAAATTTCAAAGACGTCTCTTAGACTGATAAATCATTACACCATAATCAAATAAAATCGAATAAAACATAGATATAAATTTAATGCTATTGTTACTAATTGTTGCTTTAATTGAGATTTTATTACTTTAGTCAATTTGATAAAAACGATAGTTGTATCAACTTAAGTTTGTAGTTAGCAACAGCTACAGAAAAAAATCATTAATATCCTTCTATGAATGCTTATTAGTATAAAAGATTATACGCTTGTCAATGTGATATTACTATACTCTAGTTCTGATCATGATTACATTTCAAGAAAAAGATTTCGACGCGCAGTTTGCAGAATTGGATATAAATTCATTCTGAAATATTTGACTACTAAAATTCGCTTTGACCGAGAATCAGGTTTATTTCTCTTAATTAAGAAAAAAAGAATAAAAAATTAAAAAGCGCGAAATAACTCTTAAATACTGTTTTGTTGCTAATTAGTCGCTAATAGTTAATTGTACCATTCCTAATCCAGAAAAATCATTCTCCAATTACCTTGCCACAATATATCTTGATTATATTTTTCTAATTTTAGATTTCATTTTTCTGATTTTATTGCTTAATATTCTAATTAAAGCTATTATTTCATCCTTAATCTTCGAAAATTATCTCCAAATATTCCTCGTCAATATATAATAAACTCGTTAAATTTGCAAATTCAATAAAATTCTCGATGGATATCATCAATAAACTGAAAAATAATTTGGTAGTATTAAATAATAATTATAGTTATAATCATAAAAATGGTTGAAATTACCGTAAAAAATGATTCAAATAACTATAATTATATAGTCATTTTAGGACAACCCCAAGTAGTTTTTTTCTCAGTTTTTTTGTCAGTGTTTAATAAAATTAATATTTTATGATGTTGTGGTAGTGTAGAATAATTAGGAGATTTTTCTAAATCACAAACTTGGAAATTGAGCAACTAATTAGCAACAAAACAGCACTAAAGAGATATGTTTTGTTTATCTAGTTTTTGATTTTTTTCTATAGCTGTGCTAATTATAAATTTAAGTTGATACGGCTGTTATTCCAAATCGGCAAAAGCAATAAAATCGCAAATAAAGTAATAAAAAAAGCATTAAATTTATGCAGTCTATGTTTTATAAGTTTTATTTCATTGCGCGACAGTGGTTGTGCCAGTTTAATCGATGTACTTTCGTAGGCGCACATCTAAAAGCAAGAGAGTTACACACAGATACAGTTAATTTTTTTCTATTCGCGAGATATTTTCTCATCATCCATGTGAAACGAGCAAAATTAAATCGGGTTGGTAGCAACAGATAAATTCATCGCCACGTAATCATGATTCATCCGGTGTTTTTAATCCAAGGCTCGTATACCATTGTTTAAACTGATAAAACTTTACGGCGCTATCGAATTTACTGATAGAAGTTACTGCTATTTGTGATATTAAGTGAAATAGTTCGAGAAACAAAAATATCGAGCAATATTTTGTCGTCCTTTGCGTTATTTTGAGGAAAAACGTATTGGGACGGATAACGATGATAAAAAAATATAAATCCATAGGAGGACACAAAGAAGAAGACTTGCTCACGATCCTTCGAGCTTGATCTTAGCCTTTATGATGTGCCAGATGTGTATGCATATTGTGCATGTGCGTGCGTGCGTACGTGTTTCATTATAACAAGTGATGGTAGTAAATTGAAACAATAAGTTTATTTTTTATTCTTACATTAACCTACATATAGAACTCTCTTTCCCATTTTCGTCAAATATCAAACATATATCTATCTCACTTTAAATTCCAAAAGTATACTAGTTCAGCCACTGAAAACAGATCTAATATCGGTTCGTAAAATGGCGAACAGATTAAACAAACACATCAGGCAACATCATAACGGAGTTAAATTACTACTAACTCGTGACTTGAAAGAAAAGGGATTCTGGGATATAACCGATTACAAGAATTTGGCAGTTTGTGTATTTTAGAATACCTTAAATATAGTCGATGCGTCATGTAACCAAGCGTGAAATATAATGGCGTGAATCAAAATTTGTTTGCCCCAAATAATTTTAGGTGGTTTTTGAGAAAATCTTTAATATTGAATTTTGCTAAATGAAGGAACAAATGAATAAAAGATCGAAACAGGAGAATAGAGAACAAGAAACAATATAAACGATTACATAGTGTGGATTTGACATGAATAAAGTTAGGGGCGGATACATGTACCTGCGTAACACTTGCACAAAGATAGGACGTGTAGGATGAAATTGATTGACAGGAAGTTATCTTCCGTTCACTATGACAACCGAGTAACGTAATTCCATCGGAAAATAGGCTTTTCTAAATTTGTAAGTCCAATAGCTCCCAGAGAATTTAATTTATAAAACAGAGTAATAAATGAATAAGTTGAAATTTTTCACTCATAGGAACTTGGAAAATTTCTAATCAAGAGTTAAAAAGGTCAATTAAAATTTTTTCGTTTTTATCAATTGAAATTTAATTGCGAGAATTACTTCTAAAATATGAAGAACTCTAGAACTCTTTGGACAAGAATCAGAATTTGAATTATATTGAAGTATATTGAAATTCTGAAAATGGGACACTAACGTCATAGGCTTCACTTTTTCTCTGTGCACCTGTCTGTCTACCGGCTCGCTTGCGTACGTGTCGGAATACCACATCTCCTTGGAATTTACGATCGTATTTCATTTTGAAATTCATGAGGAACTTTCTCCGATTAAAATAATGCGTTCCGTAGTAAAATTCGAACTTTGAAATCTGATTTTCGTAGCTGCCATTCGTGCATGATTTAAACAGATTGTCATATTTTCGACAAAAAATTATTATACTTTAACGATTGGATATAATTATAAATAGCTGCGATTTACAAGCAAGTATTTTCGAAATAAATATCTTTAATTAATCAACGTATGAATTAATTATGCTGCATATTCTTGAGAATGCTAAACATTCTAAACATATCCGGGAGAGAAGAAATTAGTTCAATCGTCGCTTAAATTATGTGCATCTAGGTACCGTCGGATACTTATATATGTATTCCCCACAACGCGCACCGTGGCCAACACATTTCCAAAAAGACCGAAAATGCAACGAGAGAGTGCACGACCGCGCTAAAACTAAATATAACTGCAGTCCTTCGTAGAATGCACCACGATTTACCCGTGTCGCGCAGAACGGAGCACATCTAGAATTATTTTACGGAAACTAGTACAAGTTGTTTGTGAATCTATCGAGAATCGATTTTATACGATTGTGAAAAATCCTGTCTGCTCTCCGTATGCATTAACGATTATTTTATAGCATTTTTTTTAAATCGTTAAAAATATTACATAGTTTTAACAAATTTGGTTTCAAGAGTGCATAATAAAACTCCTATACTTGAATCGAAGTGTAATTTTAGTTTGACAATACTCCACTTCAATTCCGCACTTCCGTATTTATATATTGTATACATTGAAATTCTGTATATCGGGTGGAGAATACATCCGGCCATCCTCGTCGCGGCCGCGACCGCCAGGTCGTTGACATTCCCAGAAGGCTCAAATTAATATTGTAAACTCGAGTTTCATGCGCCCTTTGGAATCGAAGTTTCCGTGAAACGGTTCCGCGGATAAGCTCAAGAATTCGATTATATATCGATATTTATATTCTGATACTCATGGGAACCGCTGCCAAAATTAACGTGACTCACATTACGTTGGAAAGTGCATTACTAAGCCCGCGAGAATTTCGATCGGAATGCATACACGCTCGCCTGGTTTCCATTCAACCGTAAGACACGCGCAAGCGATATTTAGTCACGCTTCCTGATCTTCTTCGCATCGCTTTTTTTATCTTGCTCATCTTTACGTTCGAAAAACGTTCGAAACTGTTTCTCAAAACTGAATGACTTTCGATATCACACACCGAATTTATTATAAAACAAAAAAATTGGATACTTTTGCCTCTTGATTTTTCTCATTTGAGAAATAAATTTACCCTTTCCCTTTTTCATTTGCTACACAGGTAAGATCACGATTGGATCCAACCGAGATGCGGATATTTTGGTGGCCGGTACCGGCGTCGAATCTATGCATTGTGCTATCGAGAACAATAATGGTGTGGTCACTTTGTTCCCCATAAATGGCAATACGTTTATCGATGGTGCATCGATAAATTCACCAGTGAGACTCGCGCAAGGTAAGAAACCTTGACCTAAATACGAATGACCGTGACCAGTGGGCGTGCAGACCTAAAAAATAAGGAGGTCCTTTGTACTGGCAAAAGTAATATTTTTTAAGAAACATCTCGTTATTTATTAGCACAATATTATTGCGTGAGAAATAAAAATTTGTTTTCTATTTACCGTATTAAAATCCGTTTGGTTAAATAAAATAAAAAATATATAAATCAAAGTTATGAATGTACTTAAATTTATCGTAATTATTGTGATACAGATAAAAAGGCATTAAATGTTTCAGGTTGTATGTTATTGATAGGTCGATCGAACTACATGCGTTTCAATCATCCAGCCGAGGCTAAACACCTACGATCTGTCTTTCCCCATTCAAGAATCTCAATGGCGCCGATAAGTTTTGCTCTTCCTGACGGCCAGCCGCAGGAAAATCATCACTTAGAGCGAAAACCACCAGTCGCACCGCGAAAATCTCCTAGGAATTCTTGCTCTGACGATGAGATGGGTTTTCTGAGCAAACTGACCAAGTTTGAGATGCTGTCGAAGCAAAACAGAACCAATTGCGTTTCACCGAAAGTATTTCCTGCTGGTGCTCTTACGACGAATGTACCAGCCGACCAAATCCTCGGTCATTCAAGATCGTCGAGTCTGGTATCCTTGACGAAATCTCCGGTGAACGGTTTCACCATGAATGGTAACGTCGACTCGGTATCACAGAACTCGATCATTTACCATGACGAGACTCGTCAGCGATCGGAATCGCGTCTCAGTACGCCAACTCGATCGAATAATGCAGTCAACGTGCAGTGCCAGAATCACAATCAGATTAGAATGTACTCGGCCGAAACATACTTAAAAACATGTAAACCATATCACGAGAACAACAATAAAAACGCGAGAACTCCATGTATTGGAATGACATCTCCAAAAATCGTCACCGCTCGAAATGATGACTTGATGTCTCGAAGTATGACTTGTCAGAGCTCGAACGAACTTGACCATCTCGTCGATAGGGATTTCGATATGAGCCAAAGTCTTATCGTCACGAAAACGACTACTACAGAATTTCTACAATTGGAAAAATATGGATCGAATCCGAGTATCTGTAACGCCAGTGGAGATGCCAACGTCGAAATCTTGAGGCCGTCTAATGCTCACGGATTCGGCTCAAATCCAAATATTAAGCGAATTCTACCACCAAGTCCAGCATTTAATCGGAATCCAAGATATAGTGAGCAAAAAAGAGTTTACGCAAGGGTCAAGAGTCCTACCCCAAGTGTCGGTAGCAATTGCTCCCTCGAAGAATTGCGAGAAAGGCAAGTCGACGCGGAGAATAAACGTAGGGAAGCGGAGACCAAGCGGAAACAAGCGCAGGAAGAGAGGTTGCGGGAGCAAGAGGTCGAGAGACAAGAGAAAATGAGGCTCGAGGAGATCTTGGCAATGTGTGCCGAATACGAAAGACAAAGCACCGTCGAAAAACCAAGACAACCTAATCGGTAACTATTGTATTTTATTTACATTTTATTTGCTTTCCTTTTATATTAATTTTTTTCTAATAATTTTCTTTGACTTTTTATGTTATGAGAAAAAATAAAAGAGATTTGTAGAAATTTATTTCGTAATATTAAATATTCAAATATTTCTTTTAAATCCATTTACTTGCAAACAAAGTATACTTATGTAATATTTTACAGGATTATAACAAATGGATCTCTTCCGCGTGACAAGAGACTCGGCTATACTTCTTTCGATAGTCCGAAGAGTCCATCGAAAAATCAACCGCATTTCTCTTTTGACACTATCAAGCAAACCAATTGGGGTGCTTCGTCGTACGAGAATGTATCTGTGCAAAATTCTAAAGTTATTTTTCAAAATGGCAATTCGTCCGCCAATCGTAGAGATCAATCTGCTCAAGTTGAAAATCGTGATGTTTCCGTAGGATCGCCACATGCAAATACACCAAATAATAATCAACCGGCGAAGTATTCTAATGTTCATAATACGAATGCCAACTACAGTTTCTCAGGTTCAATTTCTCGTGGCAGTAACTATGAAAACGTTAGCACTGGCAATAATAAAAAGAGCGGCAGTTACATCGACGGAACAGGGAATTACATGAAGGCTGAAGACGATACCAAAGGCTCATCGTCCACATACGGAACGATTCGACTGAACGGAGCGAAAATCGAACCACAGCAAACGACTCAAAATGGGAACGCGAGTATTTACGAAAATGTCGTATTATCCCCGACGACACGGAATAATAATCAGAATCATTCCATGCCAAAGAAAAACAGCCAATTGTCAAACTCATATGAAATGATAGAAAATAAACTGGCCATATCGAATGATGATCTCCTTGAAGCGATCGAGCAATTATCTATGCTATCAAAATCCAAAGAAATCTATGTGACTCCCAAGCGAAACAATTCTGAAAAGGATAACGCAAAGTCCAATGAAGTAAAAGCTGACAAAGAGAGAAAGCAATTGGAAGAGGAAGACAGAAAAAAATACATAGAATTTTTGCAAAACGAGAAATTGCACATTCTTGGTAACATGGATGCTTTGAAAAGGAGCGTCGCCGAAATTGAAATTCAAGAGGAAGAAATTAGTAGAGAGGTAATTATTTTATTCTGGCTTATTATATATTATTAAGCAAGATTGAACACATAACTTCACAGTTTTGTCACTGTTATCTTGTACTACGCGTATCATATATTAAATAAGTTATTTATTTGTTCTCTTTATCCCTTTCTGGGCATGTGGAAGGCATCTAATCGTAAGTATTAGTTCTGTCAGATAATAATATACATATATATATATATATGTATATGTATATATATGTGTGTGTGTATATATATATATATACAATAATTGTATATATTTATGATAAATAATAAAATTATTAGTGACAAACTCTAGACAATCTCCGTTAGCTATGTTTAAATTCGTTTCTCGAATTAATATTTAGGTACACACTCTAATCTCTTCCTGTAGATTCTTTTTAGAGTATCGTATCTCTTTGATTTCTAATTATTTTTCATTTAATGTTAGTGTGAGTCGTAATACAGAATGCAATAGTAATAATGATATAATTAATTTCTCATACAAAAATGAAGCGAATTGAAAAGAATTTTTGATTTTAAAACAAATTTGAACATTGACTTGTCCAATGTATATTTTACCAATAACAAAATAATAAAGATATGATAAAAATAAAATCAGTCAATATATTTAGAAATTTTCGAGATCGAATGGTATATTTTTCTAAATCTAAAATTCTGATGGATGAGCTAAAAGAACACCAATAACAGCGAGCGCTTACTCAACTGTTGAGTCCACTGAATACGTCCAATCTTAGATAACGGCACACTTAAACGGACTTTTAAAATTTAATTTTTCAAGAATAAAACATCATAAGAAAAAGAATAATTATTTGATTTATTTTCACACAAGAAAGATTATCCATAGTTAAGTATATCATCGCCGTATCATTCATAATCTTTTTCTTTCACGGAAATTTCTACGAAATAATAAAACAATGTATCTTGTACGTAATTATCTTGCCAACGTCTTATTTTTCGATAAAGCTAGATTTAGAAAATATGCAACAAATAAGTATTCAAAGATATTAAAAATCAATACGTTGTTTATTTGACAGCTCGAATTGGAGAAAGCGCTTGTATCCGCGGAATATGAATCAGAATCCTTGAAGCTCACGCAAGATGAAGGAGAGAAGATAAAGGTGCAAATGAGAATAAATGAACTGGAAAGAGAAATGGCGGAAGATAATGCGACTCATTCGAATTTGCAAGCTGAAGCAAAACAACGTGTTCAAAAGGCACAGCAAGCTTGCGTTCAACTGGATGAACAATTGGCCAATTGCACCGATGAAATTATGCAGCAGGATATTGCCAACAAGTTAACGATGCAGCAGGATGTTTTAGAGAGCGAAAGAAAAGCTTTCGAAGATTTGGAGTTTCATCATCTCGAAGAAGAGGCGAGTAAATTAGCTACGAGAGAAGAGCTGCAAAGGTACACTATAATCGTTTAACTATCACATTCAGTTTTCTCGAGATATACATTACGTGCATGTTTTTGCAGATACTTGAGTGATCTCACAAGCAAGATCGAAAACAGGAAATTGCAACTGACTCATCTGGAATCGCAACGGTCTGAAGCAAAGAACATGGCAACTAAAGAAGCTAGAAGTCTGGAGAGACAGAAATTGGGGCATTTGAAACGATTGGAAGAAGTCAGTAATAACAATAAAATAAGTATGAGAAACATTAATCCATTAAAATCGATGTATGTTTAAGCATGATGAAATTAGATTTAAAATTCTCTCATCCAACAAAATTATTTTCCTACACAACAAAATTATCAAGCTAATTAAACATCTCGTATTGCGTGCTACGTCTTAATGGATAATGTATCATAGGTTTTATCATTTATTAATTATCGTTAATTTATCATTAACATCAATTCATCAACTAATAGTTAATTAATCAACGATTGTAATTTATAGGCTCGAAATAGAGTACGAGAGATAAATGAAGAGCTTGGCTATCTGGCCCAAAATTCTGCTGAATGTTCTGAAGAAAAACGATCCCCGAGCAGAGAAGATTTCGATAGAATCTCCAGAGTAACCAACGATTCTCCTATCGTAAACAATCAAGGCAGTTTAGGAAGAAAGACGATCGAATCGCTGAAAGAAATCGAAAGAAATCGGCAGCTTCATTTAGCTAAACAAGGTACAAATTATTCCAATTTATGATACATTTTATAATACATGTACTCTAAAAAGGAGATAAGCAAAAATAAAAATATTAATATTTTTCCAGGGAGTCAAGTAATCTCGGAAGAAAGACGTAGAGTCGAAGAATTGAAAAGACGTGTACAGGATGAAGTCCGTTCACAATGGGAAGAAAGAAAAATGAACTGTGCGTCTTTTAACAGCGTTGAATCTGGCGAAGAATCTTCCAGTTATTCTACTGGACCAACAGAAAGGTAAGCCTTAATGATAACGATTCGGATTTTTTCATCATTTTTTCATGTGTTACATGATTCGAATTTTAACAATTTTATTATTATAACTTTTCAAATTTTTTTTTAATTAATCCAAAATTTAAAAACATTATTATTTATTATAATTCTTTTGTATATCTCTTTATATGGCATCAGGACAATTTTTTGAAAATTTTTATTTATATTTTATATATATACGATAAACTACACCCCGCTACAAGTGGACGTTTATTATGCATATAAAAATCAATATATATAAACGTATGCTATTTGTACCACGAAGTATGCGTAATACAAGATGCGTACATTATCGCGCAGTATCGCAGTTAATCACGACGACCTTTCCATCGTTGATTGAAACTTATTACGAAACCTTTTTCATCCACACGAACGTTGTGTAATGTGTATATCACTTTATGATAGTCTGAGTGTATCCTATGCATCCGATATAAAATTAAAATTATTCATTCAATGTTGCAAGTAGGTGAATAAACACTTAAAGTATTCCACGATTAAGTACACACCCACTTATCTTCCACTTCTCCAAAAAATAATTTTTATCATAATATAAAAAATATAAATAAATTAAAAGTTAAATCGACAGAAATGATTATATTTTGCGAAATTTCTCAGAGAATTAAGAGAATTTGGCATTATTATATACACTATTAGTATTATTGATAATATACAAGATGTTAAGAGCAATTACTGATTGCATGCGAGGGCCGCATATCGTGTTGGTTTGATCGACACTCGGCTTGAGTCTTCATTCTCTCGTGGTACAAAGTAGGCGGGGCGTTATCGCGTGATATGATATCTGTGTAACTGTATGTCTTTTGATGGTTCTACTTGCATTAACGTGTCATATACGGAAAATCAACGAAAGATGAAATATTAAGCGAAAGATGAATATTATAATGTGATATGAAGATATATAAAAAAATGTGATATACAGATAAATAAATAATAAAAAACGAGTAAAGCAACGGAATTAAAACGTGTATTTCGGTAGCTATTGTCGACAATGCTCCAAAATGAACCCCAGAGAAATGGGTGAGATAATGCTCAACGAGGCCAGAATTACGGGATGCAACCTAATTACTTTCCTTACTAGTAATCGTTGTTACCTGTGCGCTAAAGATTGGATTTGTGACAACTGTTATCATCCTCTGGAAACTCACGCGCGCGATATTCATCAACGTTATTTGTGAGTCATTGCTTTTTGAAAGAAAACTATCTTTTCTGTCAAAAACGACCGATTGAATTTACGAGACGATTTAAAATTTTCAAAGAATAATTTAACACGAGTATATAAATTATAAAAAGTACAATTTCAATTAAGTCTCTTCAAAGTATTATATCATGTAGAAAATAAAATAAATAAGAGTAAATCATTTTACATAAAAAAGCTATGAATAAATTAAATCAAAGAAATTAAAATAAAATAAAATAACACGTCGCATTAATTATTATTACAATAATACGTAAAAATGCGTAGGTTATACATAAAATGAAGATAAGTCTAACGATATGTTGCAAAAAATAGACCAATGCTCACCTTTTGACCCTTAAGACGTCATAATATATTTCCGCGAGCGACGTAAATGCACAATACGTATAGACATAATTACATTCAAAGGTGATATTTATTATTAAATTGTTATATTTATTATATAATTAATTTGTGTGTGTATGTGTGTTACGACTTATATATATAAATAATTTGCATATATAAGTCATAAAAACTTATTGTTGGATGAGTTATCATAAAATGCCAAGAATTTGTTAATTTAATAAAATTTTATAAAATTTTATAAAATGGCATAACAGAAATATATTTGACAAATATTTGTAATTCGTCATCAAAATTTTTCTAATGAAAATATAATCAGTAATCTAATCACTGAATTATTGAATACGATTATGCAAAACTCTGATATATAAAAATTAGTAATATAAAATTGTAACTTTCTCAGTTACAATTGTACATCTGTAATTTTATTTTCCTTCTTTCATTTAGTAATGGCTCTAAAACGAACGAAGTTTTATGTGATGTGTGCATTGTATACTATGCGCGCACACACACGCGCGCGCGCGTAGTAAATAGAATTATCTTAATATGTAGATATGTTATGATCTAAACGATTTAATTCGCCTAAGATAATTCTATTTAAAAATATATAATGCTATACACACAATCACGCGCGCGCGTATATATTTTTAAATAGAATTATCTTAGGCGAATTAAATCGTTTAGATCATAACATATCTACATATTCGTTTGAGTGTGTGTGTGTGTGTGTGTGTGTGTGTGTGTGTGTGTGTGTGTGCGCGCATAGTATACAATGCACACATCACATAAAACTTCGTTCGTTTTAGAGCCATTACTAAATGAAAGAAGGAAAATAAAATTACAGAAACAGGCTTCAATAGAATCAGAGGTCAGTTATTGGGAACAAGGAAATATTTCTAGTCAACCATAAGGCTGAGCATGGCAACGAGATCGGAATGTTCGGGTATCGTTCGCGCTGCGAATTTAACATTGTAGAAGAATTAAATGCTGTGTCGGTGGTATCGTCGAACCGGTCTACCGAGTCACTTTGTACTTGTTAGGTTTTAATAATACCTGCCTTTCGCTATAGTCGACTATAGACCTCGTCTTCTTCTCAGTTTCGCAAAGCTCAGGAACTAGGACCGTGATTTTCGAAGTGCATCGTGTTCCTTCCACGAGGACGTCAAAAACGCCGAATAAAATTTGCAACATTCAGTGTTTATGCTTCAGTTAATAATAGCGCTCACTAAATGTGTCAGCGTGAAGTTTCATATCAAGTATAAAGTGTAAATAAGATTCAACAATATCAAAGAAACTACGTTATTTTGTGCGACATGACAATAAGAGCCATCAATTGAATTATTCATATTTCTTATATTTTTATACTTATATTTAGAATATATTTTTAATATTAATTTGTAAAGATGTAAAAGTTAATGACGAAATATAGACTCATTTTTTTATTTTATTAAAGTTTCGTTAAAAGTTTTAATGTGATCAATAAATTATGAAAAATTGCAACGACATAATTGCAAATAATTATTACCAATTTACTTTTCCAGTGGTAGTGGAAGCACCGACGGCGCAGAAGGTGGAAACGGCGAAAAATTATCGCCTAGCAAACTTTCGGAACTTACTTCTCCCAGTCCAGGACCGTTGAATAATTCTTACAGTTTACTTCAAAATGACAACGTAAGTATATATAGCATAAAACACATATTTCACGTTAAATGAAATTTTAAGTTTATGTTTCAATTCACTTTGGGATGTTGTGCAAATGGAATATTGAACGTTTACATGAAATGTTTACAATTCCTTTCCAAGAACCTATTTACTCATATGCATTGATTTCCAAAAATATTTTATCGTTTAATCAAATGCTGTTAAGCATGTGTGTACATGCGTATACTACAAGACGTTACGTCGAGTGAGCGAGAGTCTATCTTACAGCTTCTATTTTTGCTCGGGTGGATTTTATCGCACCTGTTCAAAGAAATGTCCCTTGACAAGTTTCCTCTCCTAAAATTTTTCAGTGTTTACGCAAGCGAAATTTCTCTTGCTCCGAGACGCATTTATGTCACGAATTTATTCATTTTGCGAAAATGTGAACTATTGATTTATTTTTTACTAAAGAAATAATTTTATACAAGTATAATTTTTTTAAGATAAAAGTGAAATATTTGTATTTTTAATGCGAAATATTTGTATTTTTAATGTGAAATATTTGTATTTTTAATGTGGAATCTTCAATTGCTCTGGGTATGTTCTTAGAATTTTAAATTATATAACAAGAACAATGTAATGTAAATATAATAATAGTATCTTTTTCTTCTTAATCTTTACATTATCTTTACTTGTTTTTATCTTTGTTACCTTTTTTCATCTCTCTTTCTTTCTTTCAATTTCTATGCTCTCATTTTACGATTGGTAATAGTGGGCGTTTTCCAACAAGGACACAGTGTAATACGGTGAATCATTACATCCTCGTTGTTTGCCAACGTTAAACAAGGATTAAATGATTCACTGTGTTACACTGTATCCTTGCTGAAAAACGCCTATTGACTATAATAAAAGAGTCTCTTTTATTATTATTTTATTTATCTCGGCATAATTCCAAAAAAACTTCACTACCGTGCCAGTGGGATGCAAAGAATAGCTGTGTTACGTCTCCAAACAATTTTATAAGAGAATACTTATACAGGACGGTTCACGATAAAAGTGAATCAACTGCAGGAATGCTCGAAAGTAATGTAGAGTTAATATTTGAAATACTTTAAAAATAACTTGAGCCACACACACAAACAAATTAGAAACAATGTGTGTGTAAAGAAATATTTTATAATAAATGTGTTATAGTACATAGTATCAGTTGTGCTAAACGATGCAGTGTAAGTACACTGAGAAAAAAATATAGTTAATTTTAATAAATATTTAGTTCAATATATATACTGTCAACTAAACATTTACTTACAGTAAATAAATATTTGTTTAGTAAAAAAAATGATTGTTAAATCAAATTTATATATATATATATATATTCAACTAAATATTTATTAAAATTGACTATATTTTTTTTCAGTGTATAGATATAGGTACGCATAACGGACTATGAGATTTTTTGTGTACTATTTCTTGTTTTGACAGTTGAAAGAGATCATCTTAAAGTACACTTTCGTGTATATTGAAAAACAACGTATTTGTTGTCACCGGAAGTTCGTGTAGCATTTTAGCTTACCATCACGTCAAAGACGTACGTTTTCAGCGCTGACATTTCGCAAGTATATCCATTTGCATTCTGGAGCAAGTGTTTTCGTCATTGCGCACGTGTTTTTCCCAGTGTGGTATGTGCATCTAAACCCCGATACGCGAATATGCCGCGGGTTGGGCAGCATTCTGAGAGTAGTTTGTACTTCGATAAATGTGCTTTTGTAAAGTCTTGATTAAGCCTGCAGCAATAATTTTTGATGACAGCATTGATGACATCGAATGCATAAGTCTCTTTTACAAGTGACCTCTTTCTTGTTAGATATATGTACATACTTATAGATCGACGTACGATAAATTTTCCACGTTTTTCTTCACGCATTTAATCAAATAGATATTTAAACTTTTAACAATGTCAAAAATAATCGAAGAAATTTTTACAAATTAAACTTTTAATGCGCCTAAATATATTTTTTTTTAAGACTTGAGTTATATTTTTTCAAAGACACATATTACTCTTTGCATTCCTACCACTTTACTTAGTATTGAGTTAAGCAGAAGTGAAATGTCCGCAATAAATTAGTATTTATGATGAGTCACCACGTTTGCCAAGCTGACGGAATTTCTCATCTCTGAACCACTTGACTACTAATAGCAAAAATCATTTAAAGAAACTTTTGACGTTAATGTTATATAATAATATTGGCTTATTGCTCAATTATTTAAAATGCAATAATAATTTTGATAACAAAGATTTAATTTGGTATGCAAAAACAATACTGACTTAAACACTGACATAATTTAATTAATTCGATCGGTTTTCATTATTTTATTCATAGGTACTATTTAATTTATCTACTATGCATCAAAATTTGATTTTTATTTTTTTATTTTGTTAGCAATATCCGATATAATTTAATTGTAATTACATAGTGAGTATTATATTTTGCGTTACGGAAAGCAAATATCTCGTTTTAGCAATGTGTGTCATTCGACATCTATTACACGTGCCATGGCAAGATATTTTATGAATGAATACTTGAAACTTACTGCGCGGGCGAATTTTAGTGCTCACGGCATTTAGTGAGTAAGTGGGAGTCCGGAGTTATATTTTACGGTGGGAATTATATCGCTGGACCACCAAGTCACCAGCGTCAGTCTTTCTCTATCATCCATTTGGATCTGTGTGAACGAAACGATATCTCGGCAGTTGCTATCATTTTTCGTTAAATTAGACAATTTTTTAAAAATTGGATACATTTTTAAATTAGATAATAATACAATGTCGCTTATGTGGATAAGTTATATAAAAGGCAAAACAAAAAAACGACACATCAGACGAAGACGTGAAATTTGCAAATATGTACGCGAAAAAATTGTATGCAAAAGCAATACTGACTTAAACACTGACATCATTAAAGCTCGTGTTTTACTCATCATTATTATTTCAGATTGTGACATCAGAAGCGCAAAAAATATACAATACAAATCTTTGTACAATTCAAAGTATTAATATTTTGATAAAACAATACTTACAAATGATAAAACCGACTTGTAAAATATACCGGAAACTCGCCAATTAATAAATGCCACATATAAATAATATATTAATAAAAATCACATATATCTGGAAATGAATCATGCATAACTAAAAACAATATAACTTAAGTTCACAGCTATGATAAACTTGTCAAATTAATAATGTACAAAAATAAATATGATGTAATTTCTCCTTGAAATAAGAAGATAGTTTTCAATATATTTTATAAGTCTGTTCCATCGATTGCAAATGTTATTTTATTGAAAAATATTTCTATTCAAATATAATTTGAATTTTATTGAATTTTATTGAATGTTTTCTCGCTTTTATTTGGAATGCTTTCACAATCTAAGATAATAGTGGTGAATGAACAGGAACTTCCAAAACTTAAATATGCATATTTATTCTAATTTTTTGTTTAATAATGAAAATACACGTATCAAGATTATTTTTTTAAATATTGCTGTGAAAGTTGATAAAACAGAATAATGAGAATATGTGAATTATTTTCAGATGAGAGACGACAGGAGAACATCGATGGAAGGTGAGAGGCTTAGCGACAATAGTGGCGGTGGTGGCGGTGGTGGTGGTGGCGGCGGAATTATCGACGGAAATGGAAGTCGCCCTCTTTCTCAGACATCTAGCGAGATGGATACTCTCGGACCATTGCAACCTGTCAAACATCGCGAAAAGGCAAAACTTCAGGTAATATTCTCACAATTGATTAATTACCTATGTAAGGATATAATACGAGCCAACAACTGCACAGTAAAAAATCGTGCGTCCATATGTAGAATTTTTCTCGTGTTATCACATTTTGATTATTACTTCAATGTAAAATAAACATACAACTGATATGTTATTATTTTTTTAATATTTTGATGTGTTAGATTCATGTCACCTTTCTAACTTAACAATTGCGTATGTCAATTAAAAATGGAATATTATTTTGAGTGTTTTTAATACAATTGTTTCAATTAATTTATATATCTCAAAGTCAATTTAACATCTAAGAATTTTTTCATTCACATTATACGAACAAAAATGTTTTAATAACATGTTAAAATTAACATTTTCTTTTTTACTGTATGCTAAGATAATTGCTAAAAAGAAGCTTGGCTTTTCTTAAAAAAGAAATCAAGAAACATTCAAGGCAAATTTAAGCTTTTTTAAGGGTAGTAGAGAATCAGATTGTTCAAAATTTTGACTCGACAGATTGCTCGAGATTTTTTATAACGAACTGAATAAATACAAAAATGAAGTTTTTAACGATATTTATATAGCATATAAAGAATAAGAAAATATATTTGCTATTATAATAAATACTTAAATATAAATATACTATATATATATATATATATAT
>NW_017298619.1:903621-914259 GCF_001594075.2 Trachymyrmex cornetzi | reverse complement strand
AAAATTCACTATAATCGAACCATCGAAAGCCGAGATATTATTGCAAAACGATCTCGAAAAAGAAACAAAATATATACATATAATATATGTTATATATGTATATGTATATATGTATCGTATATTTACACATAAATATTTGTCAATAAAAAATATATTTTTTATCTTTTATATATATGTTGTATAAATATTAAAACTTCATTTTTGTATCTTTATTCAGTTCGTCATAAAAAATTATTAAAAATTTCGAGTAAAATTTGACCCTTTAATTTTGTTAATATCACACGATTCTGTTTTATATCGAGAAAGTTTCAATTTATTCGATGTATTATTTTGATGTTAATGAATTAAAATTTCTCTCTCTCTACGACGGATAAATTTTACAGAGACCACTCACGAGGTATCTTCCGATCAAGTCCGAGTCTTTGGATTTAAGACATCATATAGAGACTGCCGGACATCAATTACCTTTGATTTACGATGTTACGGTCGACACAACAAGTTGCAGTGGTTATTTATCAAAGATGAGTAAAAAATTTCATCATTGGAACAAGCGATGGTTCGTTTTTGATCGCAGACGGAAGACGTTATCTTACTACAGCGATAATACATCCAAGAAAGCTCGCGGCGTAATTTACTTCCAGGTAAATGCCGAGAACTGATCTATTAAGAATTTTAACATTAATATCAACTAATCAACATTAATACATTGTAGTCGATCGAAGAAGTCTATGTGGATCATATGAACACCGTCCGATCACCACAACCATCCCTCACGTTCATCGTCAAGACATCATCTAGACTTTATCATCTTATGGCACCCAGCCCGGAAGCTATGCGTGTTTGGGTAGACGTAGTATTCACCGGTGCAGAAGGATATCACGAGTTTGATCATGGCATTTGATTTAAATTTATTTATAAAAAAAAATTTCTATGATATGGATTCAAATTTTTTAATTTTACATATAACATGAGAATATGGCGATTTTTTAATAACGCTAGTCGATGTGGTTTCTGTTGTTTGAATAAAAGATACCATTTCCTATGTATTTTTGCGCGCTGAACACGAATCTAGCAATGAAATTGCTCCATCACGTCAGGTTTTTGAGAAAAGTAAGGTTAAAGATGTCAAAATTAACATTTTTTTTACATATTTGTGATTTTTTGTTAACGAAGTAAATTTTTTTCTCTACTTTCGTTTATGCCATCTTAAAGTGTCAACTTTTATCTTTAAAATATATTTTTTTAACCCCGTACGTTTTTTTTCACCGAGTTAATCTCTAGTAGTCACATCAATTGTTCCTTTTATGGCTAAATGGTCTACAGACATAAAAAACAGAATGCAAGACCTTCTCGTACGGCATTAAAAAATATATATTTTAGATAAAAGTTGGCACTTTAAGATGGCGTAAACAAAAGAGAAAAAAATTTACTTCGCTAAAAAAAATCACAAATATGTCAAAAAAACGTTAATTTTGACACCTTCAACCTCACTTTTTTTAAAATCTTGGCATAATGAGAGCAATTTCATTGCCGGATTCGTGTTCAGCGCGCAAAAATACATCGGGAATGATATCTTTTATTCAAACAATAGAAAAAAAACGTCGGTTTGTAATGAGAGATTTCATAAGGAATTATACCTAAAGTCAGAATAATTTGTGACTAAAAACACGAATTAATAATGCATAAAGTAAATGAAACCTAAATTAGAAATAACACAATTATTTTTTAAATGTATTTTGGAAATATCTAATAATTTTATATTATAATAGTAAATTTCTCTATATTAGGTAATATTCCTTATTACAAAGCATTTCCATGTATCTTTGTGAGTAGAGTCCAGATTATTCGCCGACCGACGTAATAATTCGAGTCGACCGTAGCGCGGTTTTTCCTCACGATTCTCCCCACTGCCACTTATACGAAGTTGTGACGCGCGACGCAGGAAGCGAAGGAGCGACGGCATCTCGTCGGTAGGGGATGAGATGCAGTGGGGAAAGCTAGCTGCGGTTGACGCAATTTTAAAACTTTAATCCGGGCTTTATATGAGAAATGAGCAACGTCAAAAAATAGGAACAAGTACGAGAACTAAGCTGTTAAATTCTAAAAAATAAACGAGGCAGCTGTAGATTAAAAAAATGTGTAAGCTATTTATATAACAAAAATAAGAGATATTTTAATTAAATATTATAAATTTAAAAGTTTAAATGTAATTACTAAGCTTTACACAATTTTATTAATGCAATAATAAATTTAAACTGCTGTTTGTAGTTTCGCTAGTAGTTTCGGTTTCTTTTTTTGAATCCGGAGTATTTTTTTGAGAATGCCATACGCTTATCCGCAATAGTAAAAGAACTCTGTAAAAAATCAGATATCATCATCAATCATTTTATCCATTTTAATATAGAAATCTATATTCAAAATAAGACCGATATCATACACAGAACGAGATCCTTCGATTCATCTGTACTTTGTAGAAAAGTAATGAATCTGATAAATGCAAGCTAAAACATGAAAAATTATTTCTTTCAGTATTTGAAGTGTATAATTTAAATTAATTCTTGATGTATAATAATATTTCTTTAAAATTATTGAACGATATAATTTTTTTTATATTTTGACTAAAAATATGTATAAAATTCACATAAATTGTAAAAATAACGGTATTAATGGTACATAAAACGTATATTTTTGATAAAATAAAATAAATAAATACGTTAATAGAAGCTTCGAAAATTTTATTAAAAGACAATGTTTCATATATACATATACTAATAATATATTTTATATTAGTTTATATATTAAAGACATAAATCTTATAAATTTTCGATGGTTTTCTAATATCCATGCACTTCAAGCACTGAACTATTCGAGCTATTTGAAGAAATGTGGGCATTAACAGTACGTCATGCGCAAGTATTATTCATTACCATCCAGATTAATTATAAAAGGATTTTTATCAATTTAAGTAAATAAGTGTTATTAGGGTTTGTGTTAAATTTTATAGATACTTCTAATCTAGTCTTCCAGCGTATAAATACAAGATTTGTGGAAAGTTATACAATTAAATGAATTATAATAAAAAAAAACTTTACAAAAATTTGTATACGTCCGAAAACTGGAGGGAAAAAGCCAATATTTGTAAATATAACATATAATTGTGCTGTTACTTTAATCACAGTTTAATGCGTGACATTCATATTTTGATATCATGCCATATATATATGCCAAGGATTAAATAAACTAAGACTTCTTACTATTATATTTTATAAAAGATTTATGTGCGTCTTGAGCTGAGACTTATTTTATGTAATAAGAGTATTATAGCAAAATCGATATCATTTTTACCATATTTTAATAACGTCGCACATATTTAAATAAATATATGTGTTTCATTTAAAAGATTATGTAAAAGATATCGATAATCTAATAATACAATGCTATAACTCGAAGATTTTATAGTCTGCTAAAACTTTTAAGTAAAAAATATAGATTCAAATTGATATAAAAATATTTTGTATTTTTCTTTCCATCCTATTTGATTCCTATTTGATATTTAATGCATATTGATAATATACATATAATTTATGGCAAATAAATTTAATATCGGTTTGCTTTTTTTAACTTCTTTATCTTGAATGCAAAGAATACAAAGGCCCCTATTCTGTAATTTTTAACGATATATCAGTTATATATTATTGTTGTGCAGCATTTTTACTATATACATATAATACCTACACAATGACAATGTAACGATACCATCTTTCATTAAGAGTTGCAGAATAGTACAAAATAAGAGCTAAGACCCACGATCATGACCAAAAAAGATTGGACGGAGTGTTTTCACAAAAGGTCGGAGGAATAGTCGAATTAGTGGTAAGGCCGACCCACACGTTCAAGTAAACTTGTCAAGTATACTTGCGCAAGCCACTTGTGCAAATGTACTTGATAAGTTTAGATCCATGGTTCGAGTTATGCTGACAACGCTCATGAGCATCATTTATCTTCGTTTAACATTTGACAAACAACAACGATAAAATGATTTTTAAGCGTTGTGTGTGAATCGGACCACGGTCTTGGCCGATCACATACGTTTAAGTAAACTTGTACAAGTGGCTTTGCGCAAGCATACTTGACAAGTCTACTTGAACGTATGTGACCGGCCTTAGGGCATTTCAAC
Source organism: Trachymyrmex cornetzi (assembly GCF_001594075.2). NCBI lineage: Eukaryota > Metazoa > Arthropoda > Insecta > Hymenoptera > Formicidae > Trachymyrmex > Trachymyrmex cornetzi. Next base: position 910,082 of record NW_017298619.1, on the reverse strand, counting down.
TAAACGATACCGGTAGAGATATAGCGCACTTCGACTAAATTCGCTCAAATGTTTCGGATATATTTGGTTTTATACAAGTATTATGTGAGTGTAGTGTTGTAATAAAGAAAAAAAAAGTCAGGAGAAAACAAGAGAAAACAAGAGAAAACGAAAACAATAAAATATTCTTTTTGAATTCCCACGCCTTAAGGAAAAAAATCCGTAATATTTATTAAAATTATTTTATTTGAGGTTGCAAAAAGCATTGCAAGTATTGCTTTGTTTAATATTGCATTGCTTTATTTACAATTTACATTATATTTACAATATAGGGATTAGCATGTCTAAAGTAAATAATGAAATGAAATCGAATAGTTTATAGAAATTTTCTGATTCTGGTTATCAAGTTTTTATTTTGCACGTTTCCATCTTCACAAAAATATTCATTGTAATTTTAAGCTTATCTATATTTTTTAATCGTTTTTAAATACTTAATGTATTTTGTTTTTTATGCTTAGCTTTAAAAGTGTTAAAAAAATTTCAGTAATGATATTTTTATATTTCTATAATTACTTATATTTTTTTTTTTTGTTATTCTGTAATAAAATGTCTTTTAAAAAAATTTTAACACAGAAGTGTTTTATATTTTGTGTTATATTAAATGGAAACATTTAAAAATAGATTAGACAATTAGAGAAAAAAGAAGTTGAGTACCATTAAAAAAAAATGTTTTTTGCCCGGTGCCCGGTTTTTTCCGAGAAAAATACCGGAAAAGAAAAGTTAATTCTTTCCCAGCGATTAAAATTTCTCGGGAAAATACAACACTATAGGATGCGTTCGGAGAAGTGTTATTTGTGTCATTTTATCTTCATCATTTATTAGACATAAAAGAGAATAGAATGACAAATAGCGCTAATAGTGTCTTCCCGAACGCACTTTATGTATGAGTGTTGTACATATATGTGTAGTTATCACCATAGTGTAGCTATCACACAAGAAAAGCATAAACAAATAATACTGAAATGACTCGATCTGCACCTGATCAGGAAGATTTCTCCTTACCGCTAAACTTGGATTCTCCTTGTCCTAATCGGCACTCGGCAGCGTATCTGCGTATGCTCTGTCCAGGTTAATTCTTTGATCCATACTACGGATCATTACGCCACTGGAAATACTGGAAGTAAGCATCAAAAGAGTTATGCTGCCACATCGATTGCCTCCTGGACATTACATGAATATCAGACACATGACATTGTTTCACCAGAAGTGTCGACAGGATTTTTATCCATCCAGTAATGTAAAAAGATTTATAGTACCGGATGAAAAAATACCATGGACAGTCGAATATTCTGAATATAAACCGGTCGCGTATACCGCTGCTGCTCTTAAGGGTAAACCCTGGGCCGATCCAGAAATTAATGAACCTACTTTCAAACCAAAATGGAATGCGGTGGATGGTAATTACTCTTTTTCTATTCATCTAATTGATAAATTCAGTTAAAGATTAAAAAATTAACGAAGGAAAAATAAAAAATAATAAAGAAAATTTCAAATCAGTTTCTAGGTTAACATAAACATAAAATAGATCAATATTGCGTATGCGAGTCAATGGGACTATTCCGAGCTTAGAACATATATACCTGGAAGGGGAATGAAGGATCGTGGCCTGTGTCCAAGTTGGGTGCGAGAGAGAACCACATTTTAAAGAAAGAGAAGGGTAGATTGTTACCTCCGTCCGCAATGCGCAAGCGCGAATGAGCGAAACGGCGCACAGCTTTAGCGCGTTTTATTTGTAAGAGAGGTTAGGGTTAGGAAATGAAGGTGTCACCTAAAAAGTTATATTTTAAGATTCCGAGGCCTGTCCTTTTTGGCTGAACTTTTGCAGTTCATCTTTCTTCCTTTTCTCTCCAGGAAGAAAGAAGAGGAAGAAAGATGAATTGGTGCAAAAGTTCAGCCAAAAAGAATAGGCCTCCGCTATAAAATTACTGTCAGTACTGAAAATCTATAGAGGAAAGGTCCCTAGTGAAAATTTTTCTCGGAATATTTCATACAGTTTTTCAGAATTTCTATATAATTTTATAACTTTCTCACATTTTTTATATGAATTGGAATACTTCTCAGAAATTTTACAAAAATTAAATTTTTCTCAGAATTTTTCATATATGTTAATTAAATTATGAAATATCGTAAGATTTCTAAGATTTTTGTAAGTATAATTTCTGATGAAATGTTATAGAATCTAAAATATTAAAAAAATATTTTTTTTAATTATGGGATGAGAAATTTCAGAATATTTCAGAATTCACTTGTATAAAAAATTCTGAGAGAAGATGTAAACTTTCCGAATATTTCTGAGTATTTCCGAAAAAATGTTCCAATTTATATAAAAATTATGAGAAAAATTTTTACCAGAGCTACTATGAGATATCGAGTTCATTTTAGGTAAATTCTGGAAGGTATGAACAGAATTAAAAATAATAGGTCATTTTAAAGGGAATTTAATAAGCTTTTTTAAGATACTGTCATGTAAAATTTAATTCAAATACTATTTTTTCTGAAAATTAGAGAAATGTAAAAAATGAGCAAATCACAAAATCAAAAAATTATGCTCATATCAATATGAGATACCTCGAAAAATCGATAATAAAGCGCAAAGTACATCGATATTGTTATTTAATGTTTCTAAAATACAAACAAAGACAGCCAATGTGCGCGCAAAATGAGCAATACGTTGTACCCAGGACTTGTCTAGGTAGTTAGAACCAAGCATCGCAGAAACAGGAATTCGATGTTCATTTCGATTATCCTTTTTATTACTGTACAATAACATTCATACTTCAACAACGATTGTTACTCAGACAGACTTAGGAGCATTAGAAGTACCCTAAAGTATCTCACATTACGAGTTCCACACCTTACGGTTTTACGATCATCAAATCTAACTTCTGTAATTAAGCAATTCAACATATCCTATATTTTTCTATTAGTATGATCTTACTCTATCACTACATGAAAAACTATACCAAATATTTACTAATTAAATAATAAACAAGGTTTAAAGACATTTCAATGAAACTTGGAGACATACAAATTCTAAAATCTTTTTTTACTACTACAGATACGATCTAATAATGATCTAATAAATTTTCCAATAAATAATTTTCAACCTAAGAGCAATACATTCATGGTGAAATCAACAGATAGCATTTATTAGTTTAGCAGAAACGCTGCTCTTATATTAGGCATCTCATAATAGTGGGCTTTCCTCTAATAAATGTAATGTAAACGTAATGTATAGACTTTTTTACATTGGCAGTGTACATATTAGAACACGGCCTATGTATTAACTTTTCTTATAAATTATATTTGAAATATAATTTTTGATACATAGACAAGGTGAATCGAAAGAGTTTTATGGGTAACTATGTCGTAAACGCTGATGGTTACCCCTTAAATCCCGTGGGACGAACTGGTATCGTTGGACGAGGACTTCTCGGCCGATGGGGACCGAATCACGCTGCAGATCCTATCGTTACACGGTGGAAACGCGATAATGTGGGAATTGTAGAAGTAGACAAGCAAACAGGGAAACCCGTTTTACAATTCGTCGCGATACAGAGGCGAGATTCCGGTGAATGGGCCATACCAGGAGGAATGATTGATCCAAATGAGACGGTTTCTACCACGTTAATGAGAGAATTCATGGAGGAAGCGCTGAACTTTTTAGAAATGAATGACGCCGAAAGAAAGATCCTTCAAAATTCTATAACGGAATTCTTCACAAAAGGTGACGAGATTTACAAGGGATATGTGGACGATCCGCGAAATACTGATAACTCTTGGATGGAGACAGTAGCTACAAATTTTCACGACGAGGAAAATAATGTCGTTGGAAAGCTCACATTGAAGGCTGGGGACGATGCGTGTAATGTAAGATGGATGGACTTAAATAAAGAAATAAATTTATATGCCAATCATAGTGATTTTGTAAACACAGTTGTGTCGCGACGCAAAGCGCATTGGTAAAGCGCAGTGTATAATTACGATGACCTCATATAGGAAAAGAAAATATTAAAAAACTAAATAATTATTTAAAAACTTATTTTGTATTATACGTATACTATATGTACACACTATACCTATACATATACCTATACAACACTGCAGAGCACAAGAGTAATAAACATTACTATCGTCAAACTATGCTATAAAATCTTAAACTTAATACACGTTTTTAGAGATAAAATAAGATCATTCAATACAAGAGCTGACAAAATATACATTTAAAAATATCGATTACATGTTAAACACGAATTAAATATAACATTATATGTATATACAATATATATATATATATATAAAGTCACTTAAAATCACATATTAATATGCATACATACATAATATACATATATATATTTATATGTATGTATATATAAATGTACCATAAAATTATGTATGTTAATAACTTTAAAAACAAAGAATTTTTAAGCTAAGCGTATATAAATTAATAATGGTTCCTTTTAAAAAAATGTTACGGAAATAATTAAATAAAAATATAGGATTTCAAAATTTATAATAAAATTCTGAATAACGCGACATATCATAAATTGAGCAAGTATTTGTATGAATATCGTATATCTACTTATGCATATAATACATGTAATAATATACAAGAATACATATTCCTGGAATAACATAACCAATTTGATTTCGGTAAAACACACACTTTCGATTAAAATATTACAAGCGTAAAACAAGAAAAATTAAACAAATAACGCAAAATAATACCATGTAGGAATTAGTACCTTTTATATCACTATACACAATTTCATTTAATCTTACATTGAGGTAACAAAAGTATTTTTATACCTTTTTAATATGGCACGCGACAATCACTTGTAGTTATCATAATGGGTGTTTGATTAGGCTTTTTTAGAAAATCAAAAAATACTTCATTGGATTTTGTGACTATACCGAATGTGTCACCAATATTTCTTAATACCGTGAAATCGCTTAATTTAACGTGTGCATCATTTTCTTTATTTTTCTTTGAATCTAAATTCTTTAAGTTTATGTTCGGTACAGTATAAATATTTTTCTTCGATTGAGTTTCAGCTTTTTCTAAATTAAGTGCAAGTTGCGCTTGTATCTGACCCAATTTTGCTGCTCTGGTGAAATAAGTGCGCGCAGTATCAATATCAATTGGTAAATCGCCCCTTCCTTGGGCATGGAAAACTCCCAAATTATATAACGCATCTGCATGATCATGGGCCGCGGCATCATTGTAATATTTTGCAGCCTGCAGGCAAATCATATTTTTATATATATTTTTGCAAGTATATATATATATATCTTTTCACACACTTTCAAATCATCGATATATTTTGATTTCATATAGATATTAATTATCTTTTTTATCTTTGTGCAAAGATAAAAAAAAGATTAAACAGATTATTTAGTAAATGAAGTATCTAAAGTTGTTTCTCGCATTTCTGAATTTTTAATATTATTTAGACATTACAGTGTACCTTTGCTTGGTCTGCCAAAGTTCCAATGCCTAATTCGTAACATAGACCTAAATTGAACATGCTTCCGGGAGATGATAATTTAGCACCCGCAGAGAAATGCATTAAAGCGTCTGTATAACGTTTTTCTTCTAAAGCTTTAATACCAAAACGAAGTTCATATTCTCCTACTACTATATTATGAGTTTTTGTAAATTCATCAGAAGCCTCTTTGAATGCCTAAGGATGTAGAAAATTAATAAAATCTATATGTATAAATATAAACCTTTACACTTAGTCTCTTTACACAGAGGAAATTAAACATTTAACAAAATTTTAAGGAGATTGTAAGAGCATAAAACATATATTAATATTTACGCTTTAAACAAACTACATACATGTGAAAGTTGTGTTCATAACATTCTGTTTTTATGGAACAACATATTTTTCTTTATTATATTCTTTATTTTATTTCATGTTAGTTTTATTTTTATAAATAAAAATTTTTTAAATAACAAAAATTTAAATTTTTTTATATAAATATTTTAAATACTAAAAATAACTTATGCAAAGTTTCATTGAGATTCACTAATTAGTTTATAATAAATAAATATTTTAATACTAGAAATTTAACTGCCTATTACGGTCGGAGCTGGATCTTCGTTACTTTTTAAATAATTCAATCTTGAATTACTAATATATACTATATATGTACTTGCATATATACCATATTGTAGTAGTCTTTTTCAATAATTTGATGACAGCATCAAATTATTAAATTGCTTGTCAATTTAATTCGCGATTACTAAAGTAGTTTTAATTGCATTTATTTAGTCCAGAAAAACAATTCAGCGTGCAGTTTGAAAAAAACTACAATATGGTATATATGCAAGTACATATATAGTATATATTAATAATTCAAGATTGAATTATTTAAAAAGCAATCCAGCTCCGACCGTAATAGGCAGTTAAATTTCT
>NW_017298619.1:901775-903547 GCF_001594075.2 Trachymyrmex cornetzi | reverse complement strand
ATTTACTGAACAATTAATGGTTACATCTCAATATAACTTTACACAAATATTTTTGAATTCATAAAATACTTACATGAAAAAATTGAGATTTTTATCATTATTTTATAATACATTTTCATATATTTCTATTAGAGTACAAATTTAAAAAATATTACTTTTTATGGAAATAACTTTTAATCTAGATGGTCAACTGTCTCTAATTTTTTTGTATTACTTTTAAATGCAATTTAGAAATCTGTAATTTTTTCAAGTAATTTTTAACATATTGCATTTGCCTTACAATCTCCTTAAGAGAAATTTAAGAAAAAACAGAGTAGAAGAAATAGATGTATAAGTCTTCATTTATTCTACAATTTTTGGAACACACTTCGTCAAATACACACACACATTACAAAATTTAATATAAATTATATCTTATTCACAAAAGATACAAAAATAACAAGCAACGTGAATGATAATATATGCGAATATTAATTATCTATTTTTGCATAAGTTATAAAGATAATATTACAATACATATCAAAACAAGTAAATAAATATTTTCTGAAAATATCTTCAAATTTATCAGAGAATAAATAAGCGAAAAAATGCATTCTATATATTTATTTAGTAATCACAGAATCAATATAAGACAGCAATAATGAATCATAATAAATCATTTTTGCATAAAATATTATATTACTTTTCAAAAAAATTATTTAAAAGAAATGTTATAATTTCTTTTAAAAAGACTGTTATAATTTCCATCCTAATTCAATTTTCGCCTATATACCACACATTACAAAGTATAATGTCTGCAAAATAACATCCTCACCTCTTCAATGGTGATAGGACCAAATGGTTTCTCTGCAGTCCATTGTGAATTCGAATCCTGTAGGTTAGAGATTTTTTTGCTAGTACCAATACAATTAGTAACTGGTAAGATTTGTCTTGGATGTAAATTTAATATTTGCGAAAGAATAAATGAAACTCCAGAGTAATTATGCAATTTGCTTTTCAAGGTCTCAGCGCTATCTTTGTCAAAGATTCTATTGCGGAGACAAAGTGTTTGGCATACAACCCATCCAGCCGCTAGTACACTAGACTAATAAAATATAAATTACACATTAATAACAAAGATCTTTTTAATATTGCCAAGAAATATTGTATAACATTGCAACAAGTTCTTAATTGAAAACATTTATTTACCCAGCCAACAGCTTCTGTCCAACTATGCTTGGTATTCCAATTAGAATCACGTCTGTTGTTTTTAGCACCGGCACTTTTAGCCGATCCGCAAAAACCCTTATCACAAGTGATAAAAACTGGTGGAAGAAATTTTTGTTGGTACGTCAGGTTTGTTTTGACTTCGTTCTTCGCATTATCCTGCGATGACTGCGAATAAACATTGGTGCGACAAGCACGTCGCTCCAATGTTTCTCGAATTCCACGAAATACAACTTTCCACATTTTTTTTCTTTTTATATATATTATAAAAAAATGTACTTTGTGTGTGTGAATACTTAGTTATAAAATCGAGGTAAAGGCAAATAAAGAAACCTCTACTACTCTCTACTACGGAGTGAAATCTGCGACCTGCGACCTACACTATATTAAAAGAGAATGCACTTCAAATCACAAATTAGAGAAAACAAACAGACATCCTTTTCATACCAAATAGTTCTAGACCATTTATTCGGCTGTGTTCCAAATTTCACTGCCAGCACTGAAAATCTACAATTTATGCGGGGTCTACAATAGAAGTCGTAACAGTCATAGGGTCTTAAGTCGTA
>NW_017298619.1:900391-901722 GCF_001594075.2 Trachymyrmex cornetzi | reverse complement strand
AAAGAAACCTCTACTACTCTCTACTACGGAGTGAAATCTGCGACCTGCGACCTACACTATATTAAAAGAGAATGCACTTCAAATCACAAATTAGAGAAAACAAACAGACATCCTTTTCATACCAAATAGTTCTAGACCATTTATTCGGCTGTGTTCCAAATTTCACTGCCAGCACTGAAAATCTACAATTTATGCGGGGTCTACAATAGAAGTCATAACAGTCATAGGGTCTTAAGTCGTAGAAAATTGACCAATCATAGTCGATTATTCTTCTCATATTCTACTGTGATTGGTTAATTTTCTATGACTCAAGACTACGACTGCTACGACTTCTATTGTAGACCCCGCTTTACATTACATATAAATACATATTGGGTGCTTTCCATTTCACGATACAAATCGATACAAACGGCGTTCTATCCTTATTCACATTCAGAGAGTGACAAAGGGTGCTTTCCAATTGCAATATCCCTAGACACTTTCTTGCACATGGCGACACAAGTTGCGTTCCAATTGTCCGTTATCGTCGACACAACACTACTCATCCGTAGAGTCCAAGGGTTTGTTCGCGTCGCATGCTCCAATATGTTTCAATATGCTCCTACCATAGCTCCTACTCACTCCAACGCGCTTGATAGAGTGAGTAGGAGCTACGGTAGGAGTATGTTGGAGCATGCGACGCGACAAACCTCTAGATTTATCAGAGAGGTGCAACCAGTGTTATGCATTCTGATTCGCTGTTGCAATCTGACCAATTGCGTGACTTGGCAGCCATTTATAGTACTAGTGAGATATTTCTATTTCATTTTATCCTATACATTCTATCTCACATTATCCTACACATATTATCTTGTTTGACATCGTTTAAAGGCAGTTTCTTAGCATGTCGGCCATATTTAATACTCTCCTTAGCCTTTTTCAATATGCTCCTACCATAGCTCCTACTCACTCCAACGCGCTTGATAGAGTGAGTAGGAGCTACGGTAGGAGTATGTTGGAGCATGCGACGCGACAAACCTCTAGATTTATCAGAGAGGTGCAACCAGTGTTATGCATTCTGATTCGCTGTTGCAATCTGACCAATTGCGTGACTTGGCAGCCATTTATAGTACTAGTGAGATATTTCTATTTCATTTTATCCTATACATTCTATCTCACATTATCCTACACATATTATCTTGTTTGACATCGTTTAAAGGCAGTTTCTTAGCATGTCGGCCATATTTAATACTCTCCTTAGCCTTTGTCATACTGACTTAAGCCGGTTGCGCCTCTCTGATAAATCTAGGACTCTAGTCCTAACTAAAGTCTGTATTCCATTGGCTGAATTT
>NW_017298619.1:892965-899928 GCF_001594075.2 Trachymyrmex cornetzi | reverse complement strand
TTCAATTTCTTATGCCTCATGTGTTATGCGTTATGCAAGAGTCTGTGCTCTCCGCTTTAATTTGCTTATGCACTATGCGTTATGCAAAAGTGTGTGCTGCGGCCTAAACGTAGTAATTTTAAGTGCAGAAATATTTGGGGATTTCATGCAACACGAACAGACCTATTACCTGAATTACCTCGTCGGTGGCTGAGTGCAAAGAACACGAACAGACCTATTATATTCCTAACCTATATGATGAACATAAGATTGAGAGGACCACGCTGTATAGATTCCTAATAATTATTACGAGCAATTAATACATGCGTATTTATACAAAGAATTAATACTTTTTTAAAATGGGGAAAAAATCGAAGATTGGAAAGCAGAGGAAAGATAAATACTATCAATTAGCTAAAGAAACAGGTAAATAATTATTATTTGTCCATATGAATTATTAAGTTGAAAGCTGTATTAGCGTCAAATGCAGTAGTATTTTAATTAAACGTTTAGTAGTTAATCATATAATTGAAATAATTACTAAAATTTTGTATTTTATTCAGGTTACAGATCGCGTGCTGCTTTCAAATTAATTCAATTAAATCGAAAATTTGAATTTCTTCAAAAGTCCAGAGTATGCATCGATTTATGTGCTGCACCTGGCGGTTGGATGCAAGTTGCCAAGCAAAATATGTCAACATCATCAATAGTTATTGGTGTAGATTTATTCCCAATAAAGCCTATTCCGGGATGTCTTAGTCTTGTGGAAGATATCACAACAGATAAATGTAGAGTTGCTATTTCACGTGAATTAAAAACATGGAAGGCAGATGTTGTTTTAAACGATGGTGCTCCCAATGTAGGAAAAAGTTGGCTTCATGATGCATATCAACAAGCTGTTTTGACATTATCAGCTCTTAAATTAGCTACTCAATTTTTAAAAGCTGGTGGTTGGTTTATAACAAAAGTATTTCGATCTAAAGATTATAACCCATTGATTTGGGTATTAAAACAATTGTTTAAAAAGGTATTAATATTATTTAAGGAATATTTACTAATTATTGTCCGTCAATTTTATCATTATGAACTTAATTGTAGGTACATGCTACTAAACCTCAAGCGTCACGCAGTGAATCTGCAGAAATTTTTGTAGTTTGTCAATATTTTATTGCTCCTGATAAATTAGATCCCAAGTTCTTTGATCCGAAGCATGTCTTTTCTGAATTACAAGTAGAAACTATAAATAAATTAAATGTTCTTTATCCAGAAAAGCAAAAGAAATCTAAAGCAGAGGGATATCCTGAGAACGATTACACATTATATCATAAAATATCTGCAAAAGAATTTATTGGCTGTGAGGATGCAGTAGCAGCTTTGCAGAATGCTTCCGAAATAGTGATAGATGATGAAATTATCGATAAGCATGAGAAAACAACTAAAGAAATTAGGGAGTGTTGTAAAGATATTAAAGTGCTTGGGCGAAAAGATTTGAAACTTCTATTTAGTTGGCAGAAAGCGTTAAAAAAGACACAAACTGAAACAAATGGAGAGAAGAACGTAATTAAAGATGAAATTACTGCCACACCTGCAACCATTAGTCTCGAAGAACAGGAGGATTTGGAAGATGAAGCAATTCAAAAACAGATTGCTGAGCTCCGGGAAGCAGAAACTAAAGAGTTAAAACGCAAGAAAAAAAAAGCTAATAAAGACAGGCAGAAGTTGAACGAACGTCTCAATTTGAAAATGATTCATAAGAGCGACGAGGGACCTAAACTGGAAAGAGATGATTTGTTTAACTTAAACCAGATTCAAACCTATGAACAATTAGAGCAAGCAACAGATCAAACGCCTGACATCTTAGCAGAGAGTGATGTGGACTCGGATGAGGAAGTCGAACCGAAAACAATTTATTATGAGAAAGATATAGGTCATTTGGACAGCAAGGACTTGTATTATAAATCAGAAGACAGCGAAGAAAGCGATACCGATGCATCAGACGATGAGAGCGAAAAATCTGGATTAGGTATTATATATAAAAATATTAACGTGTTAATGTCAATGTTATTATTGAAATAACCTTCTCTTTTAAAATTGAAAGATTTATACCTTGTTTTTGACTTATTCTTCGAATTTGTAACAAAAGCTATATATATATATATATATAAAGTTATTATTACAATATAGGTTTGGACGAATCAGAAGACGATATTACTAATAAATCGCAGAAAAAACAACAATTTAAAGATCCTGAAAGCAATCCGTTGTTAACTGATCTAGATTTTCGGGATAAAGAAACCAAAAGAGCGCATAAAGCAGCACTCTGGTTTGAGAAAGATATATTTAAAAACTTAGAAAATGAAAACGATGCAGATTATGAATTAGATAAAATGATAGAGCAGTACAAAAAGAAAGGTGGACATGTCCTTGGAGAAGAGAAGAAAATGCAAACAAAAGTAGATGAAGAAAAGAAACGAAAACGCAAAATCAGTGAAAATGGTGATACTAATTCAGACTATGATGTGGAAGAAATGATGGCACCCAACAAAAAATTGAAAAAAATCGGTGGAAAGGATGGTTTTGAAATAGTGCCGCAAAAAACAGGTAAAAAAGTTTTTGTTTGATTATACTAATAAAAAATTGTTCATTTGACTAAATTAATTTATATAATTATAATTTTAGAGTTTATCTTTAATTCTTTCGGTGAAAAATGTATTTAAGTCAAACATATTATGGCTGCGTTTCACGCATGATGCGCATGATGCATTATTTATCCTTATTTAACATTCGATGAATAACAAGGATAAATAATGTAGCATGCGCATCATGCGTGAAACGGAACGCAGCCTATATTTGACTTAGGCCCAATTGTACCAACTTACTTTTACTTTAAGCGAAACTTGAAACTCTCCCCCCCCCCTCCCTTCTCTCTCTCGGCTTTAAAAAAAAGAAAGAGAGTTTTAAGTCTCACTTAAAAATAATGTTGGGGGGGGGGAGTACAATCGAATTTAAAATACATACATTCTTCGACGAAAGACAACTATTAATTTAGTCAACTAAACAATTAAGTCAAATGAACAATTCTTTTCTCAGTGTACATATTTTATTGATTGAGATAATTAATAATTACTGGCAGCTAGTTATATAATTTATTATTATTAACATACATGTTTATTCATGATTAATCAGATAAAAAGAAAAAAAAACTGACTCCCGAAGATTTAGCACTCGGATCATTGCTGATTCAAAGTAAAAAATCTCGAAGAGACTTGATTGATTCGGCTTGGAATAGATATGCGTTTAACGATGAGAAATTACCCGATTGGTTTATAAAGGATGAAGAAAAACATATGAAAAAAGAAGTGCCTGTACCTAAAGAACTTGCCGATGACTATAAAAAGAGAGTGGAGGACTTGAATGTAAGACCTATTAAGAAAGTAATGGAAGCTAAAGCAAGAAAAAAGAAACGCGCAATTCGCAAACTTGAGAAGGCCAAGAAGAAGATAGAAGCATTGATGGATAATGTAGATATCAGTGACAGAGAGAAGGCCAGACAAGTTAAAGCGTAAGTACGATTTTTTGTAGAACGTCTAATCTGATGATGAATATACTCTATCCTAACTCGATTTTTTATTTGATTTAAGGTTGTACAAGAAAGCTCGTCAGGAGCCGAAAAAGGAAGTTACATATATCGTAGCAAAGAAACATACCGCGCAAAAGCGCGCCGTTCGGCCTCCTGGTGTGAAAGGTCGATATAAAGTAGTCGATCCGAGGATGAAGAAAGATTTACGCGCGGCAAAAGCGAGAGCAAAAACTAAAGGACGTGGAAAGAAAACACGAGGCAATAATCGAGGCAAAAAACTAAGGGTACAGCCTAAAAATATGAAAAGGAAAAGTAAATAATTTCTTCATTTTCATGTTATAAAACATTTTTAGTTCATAAAAACTATACTATACATTTGTTTGCACAATTCAATATATAAGATATGTAAGTATACACATCTTATATCAGATAAGTTATAAGATATGTAAATAAATATCGTTTTTATTGTAATACACATCTGAGAATTTTGAATTTCTTCTCATTCTAAATTATTCCATCGATTTTACATTTTTGCTTCTTTTATAAATTGGATAAGCTGGAAGTTTAAATAAATAAATATATATATCTATATTGATGCAGAGAATGTGTACTGAGTTACTGGTAAAGAGATAAGTAACGAAGCCTACACTTAGATATTGTTTACACATAGACGTCCAATTCTGTCCGCCAGTCAACCGACGCAGAATTTACTGTGTTAATAAATAGTAGTGGAATATGATCTTATTCACGTTGTACGAGATTAGTCGAACTTGTCCTTGCTTTATTTTGGGCAATTCTGTTTTGTGCATAATGTCGATGTAGATACAGAAATAACCCGAGACTCTTCTGACAATGAAATGACAGAATACATAGTTATAAGAGTCGCAAGTTCTAAATGGCATTCTAACGCATGAAGAAATAATGGTAAAAGGCCATTTATAGATCGCGAACGAAACTATCATTTGTTACGTTTGTTACAGCTCTCGTGCTTGGAGAATAAGCTTCTAAAAAGTTTTACGTAATCTTATGAAATATTCTACGTTCTAAATCTATCACCTATTCGTCCACTGATATAGATCCGCGTCCCTTAAATTCTCTTTAAATACCTCTCATTCGATCGGAAGAGGTAAACCTCTCCACGGATAAATTTTTCGCTGTATCGGATATCTCGATGTAACTACGGGCCGTCTGCGTGTAGCGTCGGGACGCTGCGGTCGATGTCAAGGACAAGGCCGATGGTATCTATAAAGATCGCTTCGCGTCGGCGTCGATGCACCGTCATTCGTGAAAGTAGCATCGAACCGATTGTCGCGGGTGTGCGGCGCGGCGGGTGCCAAGATTCGTCATCGACCATGTTTCTGTAAAATATGGATAAATCGCATGGCGTTGCTTTATACCACCGTTATAGTAATTGAATAGAACTGTACACGGAAAGAACAATTTTGCTAAAATATCTAAACAATTAGCTAGATACAACTGTAATAATTTTGTTGGATCATCGAAATAATTATAGGATGCTTAACATGATGAGCGATGCTGCAAAAAGTGTCGACATTCTAATACTGTTAAATATTAAAAAATCAAATACAAACCAATTCTTTGAGTTAAAATAATATTGTGTTATTTTTAACTTTCAAGTATATCAAAGTATATTATTTTAATATAAAACATATGGTTAAAAAAATAATCACATCTAATAAACTCATTTTTATAGTTGAGAATTGTTGCTTATTGTTAGTTTCAAAACAAACAGTAATTATACCAACGTATGCACTTAGTAAATAGTAAACTAAATTTGAGTCACTGAATTAAATTTAATACATTTCTTGAATTGCATTGTTTAATTAAATCAACACGTTGACAGGACATGTTGATAGGAGCAGACTCGATCTATAGGAATGACCAAAAATAACTCAAATTGGATGTAATTTGAGGTTGTAAATTTAACATTGTATAGCAACCAGTTTGAATGCCTTAGGTTTTCCCATGCAGTGCATATTCCGTCATCGGTTCTGCCGCACGTTAACTGAAAATGGATGTTTTCCAACAAGAGACACAGATAATAACACAGTGAATCATTGTTATTTACCAATGTTGAACAAAAATGAAATGATCACTGCACGACTGCACTGTATCTCTTGCTGGAAAGCACCAACTAATAATGAGATACTCCGATGAATTTGGAGCTATTATGCTGAAGTGTTTATGCTGTCAAATAAACGATCGTGTATTCACAGCCGCTCTAGTAGGTAGCAGATATCGGTGATGCACTTGGTTGCAACTGCGTAGCTACAACGGTCGATGTCAAGGTCGGGAGATGTAGAGACCGCTTATTGCAAGACCGAATTGACGCGCTACTACACCGATATTGGGAGGAGGAAGAATTCGACCCAAATAGCACATACAGGCACGTATCGCCTACGCCTAAGCGGATGTTTCGCTTTTATTTCGGACGGATTTATTTGACATATCTGATGTACTCGTACGTACATATGTGTTACTTTCTGCATAGCAATGTATATGTATAATGAGTTACACAGGGAGGGAAAAAAAAGGGGGAAAGAAAAATACCGATTGCAACGCAGTTTAAATCCGTGCGTTATGTATTTAGTTCAAACGTTGTTTTACGTTCAAATACCTGAATATCAAATGAATAAATGTAGCAAAGATTGCATCGGCGTTAGCCTTAAAAAGCGTAAAAATATCCCGAGCTTGCTAACACCCACTTGTTACCGCCTGTTTAATCGCGAGCCAACTTTGCATACGGCGACGCCGAGCATTTGCATCAACAAAGATCGCGATCGCCGCCGGCGGCGATCGGTGCCGCTAATAAATTCAATAATCGCCGGTACGCGAGGTGAACGATTTCCGTTGGCTCTCGATCGCGACTAATATACTCGGATACTTGGAGCTAATCTACGCCACTCGCTCGCCTCGCCTCGCCTCACCTCGCGATATCCTGCGGCCCCGGCCGGCGCGGCGCGGCGCGGCGCGGCGTGTCGTACTTAATTCTTGGAATGCGATACGCGAAAAGGCGTCAGCGTATTTGTGTATCTACACGCGGTAGGCGCTTACGTCAAGGGCGACCTCGACTTCTCTACCGTCTCTAATCCGCGCGAGAATCGGTCCGGGACGACTATTTTGTTCGACTTAACTAAATATGCGACTCGGAGTCTCCGCAGGGCGGACCTGAAGGCCGACCGTGTCCTTCAAAAATTTCGGACGCTCCGCCTATTCTTAGCGGGAGTCTGTTTAATGGATCTATTCGTAGACCGCCATTACCCGACCCGATTGCATTTCAGTTCGAAGGAAAACCTGCGTGCCACGTTTCGCCATCATGGCACGAGGGAGTGCTAATCCTTGTGACGCAACGACGCCGACGCCGGGCCGGGTTGCCGCGAACG
>NW_017298619.1:886248-892882 GCF_001594075.2 Trachymyrmex cornetzi | reverse complement strand
CCGCCGCCTCCGGAGACGCCGAATTCCTTCCTCGGGATACGCCGCGATGCTTCTTCAATACTCCAAGATGCTTGATTACGGAGCCGTTGGCATCGCAAGTGCATATTCATACTCTCACCGCACCGAATACTCACTCACGCACGCACGTCGTGTCGGGAAGAAACGACTGCTCGATTTGCGGGTTAATTATCGCGATCCGGCACTCTTCCGTCACTCTGCACGACAGTTCCGGCTACTAACCCGCTCGCGACGTTTAGGCGTACTAATTCAGCGTAATGTGACTTATGTATGAAATTTGAAATCTATGGCAATTATGGAGCAAAAAATTCATAGGGTGACCGAGCGTCGCTCGCGGTTGGTATTCCTCGCAATACAGGCGAATGAAACTAGACGATATACTGCAGTCTGCGTATCCGCGTGAAGTTATCGCCGTATATTTCAAACTTTTCGGACGGGAACCGACGGAGAAATGCCTTGTATCGGGTAAAATGAAATCGGAATCGTAAAATAATAATATTTCTACTAATGTAGATTAATTTTAATCTCGGTTTAATTTACTCTTTATTTTTTTCTAAGGACCATTTCGACCAATTCTGATTAATTTATCAGTAAAAAATAATAAAAAAAGCCAATCAGAGCCTACATCAGCTGTTCGGATGCACAGAAAACACTTAATTTTCGTGTGAATGTACGTTTCAGCCCTTCAATTTGGATCCTTATCAATATAACATATAAATCAAAATTATATGAATCTTTTTCATCTCTGATTGTCGACCACAAGATCTTTACGTCGAGTCGTAAGAAACACTTACATTAAATCTGACAATTTGATGAGCGATGTGATTCTACTTTTGACGCAAAAAAAATGTACTTGACTCTGGTTTTATTTTATCTTATTTGGCATTTGGATAAAGAAGAACGAGCTAAATTGTTGGGAATCACCATTTTGGAATTTGCGTTAATTATGTAATTTTGATTTATATGTTATATTGATAAGGACCCAAATTGAAGAGTTGAAACGTATATATTGATTTTGTTACATTCACACAAAAATAAAATGTTTTCTGTGCATCCGAGCTGCTGATATAGGCTCTGATGGGCTTTTTTATTATTTTTTACTGATAGATTCTTTCGAGCCTCATTTTATATATTTTCCGATTAATTTAATCAGCATTATTTTATTAAGTAATACGAATAATATTATAAAATTAATTAATAGAATTATATTTAATATATCGAAAAAGATTAAGAACAATGATTTATGTTAGAGATGTTTTAAATGGTTCTGCCGATCGAATTAATCATTGATTAAAGTTAGTCGAAATTGGTCGAAATGTCATTAATTCTTAGACTCGGTTCCACCAATATAAAATTAATTTTGACCTCGGTTTAACTTACTGTTCATTTTTCCCTAATTCTTAGAATTAGAAGAAGATAAGGAGTAAATTAAATTGAGATTAAAGTGAATTTCATACTGTGGGTGGAACCTCAGGTAAAACACAAATGTTCTATGTAGTTTAATTTTAATCTCAGTGGAGAATTAACATTTTATCTTTTTCTAAAAATTAAAAAAAGCGTAATTAGAAAAAGGTAAAGAGCAAATTAAACCGAGATTAAAGTTAATTTACATTGTTAGAAATGGACAGGAATTATAATTAAGTCATAATGATATCGTAGGATGCCATCATGACGTCATTTGATACTTACAAATTATAAATGAACTTATAAACGACAAATAAGGTCATGATGATCTCCCTTATGATTGGCTTATATTGGCTGCGTTCAGCAGAAAAACAGCCCTGTAATTATTGTAAAGCGATGCTATCGTATTGGCTATGGCACTACCTGTGCAGCCAATATAACAGTAACAAAACATAAATCCATCTAGAAATCCAGCAGAAAAAAAGCATCGTGCTTAAGATTCTTTAATATGATTTGTTTATACATTTAGATCCAATGAAGAACTAAGAGCAAGACAAATCATATTAAAAAGAATTTTATAACAATTTCAAAGCTGCTTTTTCTGTTGAACGCAGCCATTATGACTTTTGTGTCCTATTTGAAACCAGATTTTAAAACTGAAAAATACACATTCACTTAATCGATAGGTCATGCTTTCCAATTAACATCTTAACACAAACGTACACAGGAATGCACAAAGTGTAGCATTGTACACGATTCAATTGAAACTGTACGCTGTACGGGTATGTACGCTATGCACGGTTTTGGTCCGTTTCGGATAGAGTTAGATTAAATTAGCTTGTTCTGCCTGTATTGAATGGAAAAAAAAGTAAAAGTACCTGTCATTCAACGTCCTCCAATCTCTTTTTTAGCCGCTGCGATTAGTAACATGTAATTGTAAAGTACTAGAAAATACAAGTTTACATAGCCGACTAGTAGCCCTCGGGCTGAATACGAATGTGTAGTATTATGGCGGCAATTGGAATGCAACTTATGTCGTCATATGCACGAAAGTGTCTAGTGATTTTACAATTAGAAAGCACTCAATGTCGAGCCCTACTTTTATACAGGGTGTTCTATTTTAATCGATTACCTCAAATATCTCTTAAACAGTGCATTTTAGGGAAGAATGTTTCAAACAAAAGTTTTGGGACTTCGAAGGGAACATAAAATGGTGCTATTAGTTTGACCTTGGGTGGCATTGTCAAGATCAAGACAAGGTCATTTCGAATTTTTTAAATAGAACCCTTCATTTTTCATTACATATTCTTGTAGCTTACGTCAAGAGCTTTCCAAAACACTATTAAGTTCATTTTGATTAAGTACTTTTCGAGGTATAAGACTTACAAGTTACAGCACCGCATCGCCGGCATTAGCATTATCCAAGGTATCCGATCGATGACTAAAATCTCTTGAATGTTGTTCAGGATCATTACCTGGATAACATTTGTCAAGCTCAAGGTCACTAGAGATCATTCCTTTTATTTTCACTTTTGCACTAAACATTTATTTCTACGTAAAAATGAAAATAAGAGGTATAACCTCCAATAGTCTTGATCTTGACAAATGTTCTCCAGGTCGTGATTCTGAACAACATTCAAGTGATTTTAGTCGTCGGTCGGACACTTTGGGTAATGCCAATGCCGACGGCACTGTAACTTTCAAGTCTTATAATTCGCAAAGTATTTAATGAAAAAACATTTTATTACAATGTTTTGAAAAGCTCTCGAGGTAAGCTACAAGAATATGTAATGAAAAATGGGAGGTTCCATTAAAAAAATTCAAAGTAACCTTGTCCTGACCTTGACGACGCAGCCCAAGGTCAAACTAATGGCAGCAACTTATGTCCCTCTTAAAGTCCTAAAATTTTTGTCTAAAATATTTTTCCCTAAAATGCACTGTTCAAGAGACATTTGAGATGATCGATTAAAATGAGATATTCTGTATAGATATAAAAAAGAGGAGTAAAGGTAATATTGCTCTTTAATCCGTGTACTTGCTGTGTATTTTCTTTTCTATTAATTTATAGTATTAAAAATATCTAAATAAATATAAAAAGTAAGTTAAACCGACATTAAAGATAATCTACATTAATAGAAACAGACATAAAGCAAAAAGGAATGTATAACATTTTCGTAGATATGCACTTATTTATAACGAGATGGTCGATTGGAAATTCATTCCAAATTTTAGAAAGCAACGTAGCGGATGATATTATTGGCGTTGCAGATTAGATTCGTAAATTTGATTGAATGTCTTGCTCGTCTCCAATGACCGCCATTATGTACAATATTGCGCCTTGTCTATTTACGTTATAATTGGAACAGTAATCGCGGAGTACCTATCGTGCACGGCGTGTTTCGTGTGATTTACTCGTTTGCGCGTAAGTGCGACGAATGTTGAGTATGCCGGATAAAGAGGTCGATCGTGGTATTGCATTAATTATACCTGTGTCCTTGAATGAACGAATGTTCGAAACAATAGCGCAACTGGCGAAGCAGTAATGAGGTTATATTGGTGCATCGGCCGGTGAGTGTATTCATTTGTTATGTCGCGTGACTAATTGTTTATTTACTTTCGCATTGCCCTTCGTGCGTAATCGCAAATTAGAGTGGTAGTTTAGTTAAGTACAGAGAGTGATATGGGAAATCAAAGCAAGAAAAGGAAAGATACTGCAAACATGAATTTTTAACTGTAGATATTACATACTAATGAATGTCGAGCCCATAGACATATGAAGGCCCGTCTGCAATACACGGAGTAAGAAGTAAGAGTAAGAAATTGACCAATCACAGTCGATTATTCTTCTCACATTCGACTGTGATTGGTCAATTTCTTACTCTTACTTCTTACTCCGTGTATTGTAGACGGGCCTTCAGATAGACCCAGCATCCATATACTTTTCTATAGTATATGCTGGGTTTGGCAGAACGGTGCGAGAGACAAAATATCGGGGCAACCTGTCTTTCTCTGCGCGCGCATCTTGACAATCTTGACAAAATCAAAATGGCTGCCTACGTTAGAATTGTCTGTATTCTTTACACCCATTATTAATAACTGTTAGTATTGTTTCTTTTGTAAAAAAAATTGAATATGGAGACGTGCAACGCATGTGGGCACCAAAAGAAATTTGGCGAACAGGAAAAAATATTCTTTCACACATAAATAAAACATTTTAACTTCTACGTATGTATATGCATACAATACGTACAACATATGCTTCATTTAAGCGTGACAGAATATTTTTTCCTTGCCCATCAGAATACTGGATGACGCAAAGTAACACAATGGGCAAAGAATCCAGACGATCCTAACGTAGTCAGCCATTTTGATTTTGTCAAGAATGTCAAGATGTACGCGCAGAGAAGGACAGGTTGCCCCGATATTTTGCCTCTCGCACCGTTCTGCCAAACCCCAACGTGTACAATGGATGGTGGGTCTATCTTATATGTCTATGGTACAGCCATTCTTTTATAAATATGAAAAAAAGAAACATAAAAATAATTTACTCTACTCATGTCTGACTGCGTTTTTTTTTTTCTGTTAATTTTCGATATTAATTGTATGTAGAATCACATTTTTTTTCTGAAAGAAAAATGTTAGTTAAAATGACAAATTTCTAAGTCACAGAAGTTTCGGAGAGTCCGCATTCACAATTGAATTAATTTTGGAGCACATAGATAACTACTTAATTTGGAATTCTAAGAAAATAGCTCCAATCAAACTTTGATTAATCGGCAATTAATATATCGCATAATGTCTGATATTTTTTTTAATATAATTAGTTTTGCTGTTTAACGTGTAAAAAGAAAGATTATATTATACATATTTTGCTGCTAAACAACTCTGATAATTGAATTAAATTAAATTAACAGTGATACATTACAAATTAACAAAAAACTAATAAGTTTTCATAGACTCCTTTAATTAAAACAATTTAGAAAAAACATAAAACATACAGTACAGGCAATAGGAGTCAACTGATTATTAATTAGCGCAATTGTGAGTATGTGACTTACCTCACAACAGTTAACGGTTTAATTTTTGAGAGGAAAAACGTTGGAAATATTATTTTGTTATGCAATACTCCAATCGTTGCGCCAGGGGAAAAGATTGCTGATGAAGGACTCAAATCATGAGTGGAAATGTTCAAAGTCAAGATTTATATTTTTAGTTAAATTATTATTAAGAAGAATTGCGCTAGTTGATAATCAGCGTTGACTCCTATTGCTTGTATTGTATGTTTTATGTTTTTTCTAAATTGTTTAAATTAAAATATAATAATAATAAGGCTCAATAAATTTAAAAAAGAACAGAACGAAAAAGGGCTACGAGCCTAAAAATTAGTCGTTATAAAATTGAAATTATTAAGAAGTCACAGAATAAAAACATGTCATTTCGTTATAATATAAAATTTAATTTGCCGGCAATAAACAATAAAACATAAACAAAACAAAACAGATGTTTTGATCCCTGTTGGATCATTATCAATGTTATAATATAAAAGTAAAACGGTGAAAATATTTAAAAAATTAGAATATAAAAATTATAATTCACTCTCAATCGCAAAACTTATAAGACTCACAGTATTAATGTAATAAAAAACACGCTCAGTGTAACATGAAGCTTGTACAACGGTTGTAGTCAGTAAAAATGTGAACTTCTGGACATAGTATGCGGATTAGAACGAAATTGTATCTGTTAAAACGTATTTAAAATTATTTTTAAAAAATATAATATTAAAAGTGCATAAAGCAAGGAAAAGCATAAATACCAAATACAAAAAGAAAAAAATATATATATAACATTAAATAAGTAATCTAGAATTCTTAGAAATATAAACTGAATTAATAAATAATAAATTAATGTGTGAATAACAAAGAAAATTAATAGAAAATAACAATTGGTAACAATTAAAATAAATAATGAAAAATACATTACAGATCATATGTCAATATAAAATAAAATTGTCTATTGTAATTACAAACTAAAATATATCAAAATAAATTGTGTAACAGTTAAAATAACAGTTGATATATAACGTATCCCAATCTAATATAAAAATATCACTCATCAGACAATGCGATGAGAGTGGAATGGTCATCTCTCTAGTGTGTTCAGAGACAATGTGAATAAGACAATCTTTGGTAAAAAGGTTGAAGTGGAAACGCCG
>NW_017298619.1:859136-885337 GCF_001594075.2 Trachymyrmex cornetzi | reverse complement strand
CCCCCTGTTCTACCCTCCTCCATCCCGCCTCCAGCCGCGGCACCGCCGACCTTCATTCGTTCAAGAGTAGATGGACCTTGTTCGTCACCGGGCCGTGGTATAAGGTCAAGGTTGTCGTTCCCGGCGCGCGTGAGCGCGACCTCCGGGTGCATCGAGCGAACTGCGCGCGCACTCGACGTCTGCGTCGCGACGCTCAGCCCTGCCGTCGCTCCTCGTCGCTGCGAGCCACTGCCAAGGTCCCTGTTGGTCACGGGCAAACCCGTTATACACGGTTATTTGCCGAGAGCAACGTGAGGTCGATCCGTAGATTGCTAAGGATTCTAGCACAGAATATACGTTATTTAATCCTTCGTATAGTAAACCGATGGTTTATTATTCGAAATACGATCGTGACTGGGAGAATGAAGCGGAAAATTATAGGTGTTGGCAAACAAATCTCATAAATGATGTCACATTTGTTGTTTGAATGTAACGCCGATGAATATATCTTTTACTCTGATCGCCTTCACGTTTCACGTACCTATGTGAAATAAAGAAGATGGTTCTGCAACATTGATTTCTTTTCCATTGCTCGTCAAGAGTATATACTTATTGTGAAATACCAAACATATACGCTTTAAAGTAGGGGAAAGTAGGGAAGGGGAGGCGTAGAAGGTCGGAAGCTGAGGGTGAGTTGTTCAAGGGAGTGAGCAAGTTCAAGGTTGCTCAGTCCGGGCCATGTCCGGGCCACGTCCGGGCGTGCCAACGCAAATACGATTTCATTTCGAGGGCATTCGAATATCGAGACAATAGATTTCAATCTTGAACTAGTGATTTCGCAGGATCCGAATTTCACGCGTTGTTTGCATTATGATCATAATACACTGAAAGAAAAAAGTGATTACGATTATTGATAGTTGAACTATAGTTTACAGTCATTTTCGGTTCCACCTATATGTTTTTTTAAATACAATTGTAGACATAAAATTATTACTAATAATTTATGTCTACAATTGCATTTATTTAATTATTTAACAATTTAATAATTTAATAATGCTAATATTATAACACTAATAACTGTAAAAATGGAATTTCTATAACCATAATCATTTTACTACGCAATTGTAGTCACAAACGTCAAACATTTTCTCTCGGTGTACTAAATAATGAATTGTTGCAATTATCAATAAACATGTCATGTGAAAAATTTGACGAGGCGTTCAATTAATATTCTTCGCATACTTGATATACTTCAATGAGCAACGATGTCTATTGCGTCGTATAGTAGTATCGATATTACGAAAGCGATATCAAGTTTTCAAAGCAATCGTGTCATTGCATATCAGTAACTATCCGTGTTATTATTCTGCGTAGTCAGTGAATTATTATGTAGTAATGATATCATCAGAATATTTTCTTACGAAATGCCTATTTAACAACTTGCAAAAAGTTGGCATATGATAATTTATTTGAATTCGAAATAGTATTGTCTGTTTGATAAGTTCTCAGATTTTTCCTCGAAATATTCCTTGAAAAAAAATTTTTTAAGTTAAATTAAATATTTTTCTAATTAAATTAACTAAATTAATTATTTATTATTAATTATAAATTAACTAACTAATTTTTAGAAAAATATTATTTTTGCTTTCTTGGACATTAAATTTTCTTGAACGTTAAATTTTTCAAATTGACACGTAACGTTTTTCAATTTGATTTTATTTCATATTCAATAAACGAGATCTTATCAATTTTATTCTCTCAAAAGACGCGCCCCTTTAAGAGCATAATTCCTTCTAATAAGCTCCGTTACAGATATAGTCCGCCCCTTCTAGGCGTTGACGTTTTTCCTTGGACCTGGAAAATCCATTCGCCCTCTTTTCCTATTTTCCGCGTGGGACGTGCATTCAAGCGCGGTAACCTTGAACTTCATCACTTCTTTCGTTTCTTCTCTCTCTATCACGTCGCTTCTCTCTCTCTCGCCTGCGAACCGCTGACGTCACGGCTATCGACCTAAAATCTCGAGGCTACATCTATACCTATCCCACGTGGGCGCATCAACGCACGTATATGTCACTCGTATTATCGTTGCGATGTGCAACATACGAATGATACATAAAGCCGATTTACTCTAGTTAGACTTATTGTGTATACTATTCATACAGAGCTTAGATTTAATCTCGTATTTCGCTGTAAATACAGCTAAGCTACTATATATGGTGCATTTAGCAAGAACAATCTTAAGTACACTCGCAAACTTTAACTTTCTGTTATAGAGTTTCAAGAAACTCATATATAACTAACATAGTAAATGAAGAAGTTCATAATATTTCTTTTAAGATCATAATCTATAAGTTAAAGTTTAAATTAATCTTCGACTATCCTTTTTCCGTGTATTTTATGTAAACACAATTATACATATTATTTGACAGTGTCGTATATATACTTTTTTGTCTTGCAATCTTTTTTGTCAAGCTGTATTAATCAAACGATTATGAAAAACTGCTGCAATTCATTAATCATTTTAGAAATATAAATATGCATTTTTTACTTATAACAACTCGTAAATTAATTTTGGACATTTATTTTGGACATCTTGGTGGGTGGGAAGATACTTTTTTTATAAGATTTTTTCATAAGTTAGGAAACGAAACGATTTAAAAATTAGTGAAGGACACGGAGTACTATTTCATTCTTTGACTATTCGAGAAATATTTCATTATGACGTAAAGGGCTTGCGGCTTGGTATAACTTATAAAAGGAATTAGGATATATGGTTTTTCCCAAAATGTTTTTTCGTACATTACGTAATTTATATGGTACAAGCTAACATTGTAAGGTTACGGTCGTTAGTATATATCCCTAGTTTCCATTATAGCCGATTATGACCTAAAAGGTGGGTTGCGCGGTCGTTACCGCTGTTCAACCTTCTTATTCAATAGTGTTAACTTCTTTACGACCTTCGAGATGATGAGTTAATTTACAGTTTTCTCACTCTATAGATATATCATTAGATATGTCTTCAATAATTTTAAAAGAACTTTTTTAAAATCTATTTTTAAAATATATTAAAATCTATTTTTCAATTTTCAAAATTGAATTAATCGGAAAGTATAGTTTTTATAAGAATGTATAACGTATTATTTTCGTCCGTGAACTGGCGTGCAAACGGAACATTTTCTTGACGTTATATCGACCGACGTGATCTTTGCGAGATTTGTACGTATTTCGTGATTACATTTGCTTTCCGAGTATACGTATCCAAGGCCGATTTCTCATTGAGCCGCTATATTAATAGTAGTCGTCATCGTTTAAAATCACGCGGTTGAAGTACGGAAATACCTACAATTTTGGAAAAATTGGCGACATCATGCATTCACGCTACGTAAGAATTTTTAAGAAGTTCGTCTAGAAATGCAAGCTGTTTTAAACACAGTATCATATACGCATACATAAAACACACATGGCGAGTTTTTGAAATTTTGTAATATAATGTAAAAAAAAAAGTAAAAGCAGTTTATATAAACATGTTTACGGAAACGCTAATTAAACTTCCAAATTATTTTATAAAGTAATCTCGGATGATTATATCTTCAATATTGAGAAAATATCGACGATTTTCCTTGAGCCTGTCAACTTTGTAATTCCATTCTTAATTCATGAATATATTTCCATGATATATTTCCAAGGAGATTCGTGTTCTCTTGTAAGTTAGAATTACAAGATTACATCTTCCGTAATAACGTTTTAAAAGAAAGAATAATCTTATACGTATTTTTTTTTCATTTTGCGAGAAAATGAGTTATAAATGAATAAAGCAGAGGCCAAAGCGTATCTATGTATGTCTGTACTTTAAAACTAAAACCGGAGCCAAGGATATCGAAACTTTTACTAGCATAAGAAAGAGCAAACCAAGTGCAATATCGCGCTATCTTTGTCCTTGACAGATTCTGCCATGACTTTTAAAATTATTTGTAGAATTATTTATGTAATTTGTGATGATACATATCATGATGTTTCTTTTAAAAATTGATTTGATAGTTGACTTATCGTCATTATTTTCGTTCAATGTGTTTTATAGAAAGCAGTAATATTTCATAGAGAACAATAATGATATTTTATACGAATTTCTATTGTTGTTTTATCGAAAGTTGAACAGATGTTTATGAAAGTCATAAAAACCCAAGGACGATGTTTCGAAATAAGGTTTTCTCGATTTCACAATTGTTAAATTCCTTTGCGGTTACACATTTTAAGTCTATAGTTAATATTTCAAAATGGCTCAATCATTGTCTTTCTTTAGAAAGTAAACTCACTTGCTAATAATTTTTAAGATCCTTGAAAGTTTACCTGGAAAAGTTACAGGATAGAAGTTTCTATAATGATTACACTGTTGTATCTCATAAGGTTAAGTAGTATTTACTATAACGTTTTTATATATCTTCTGTGAGTTATTGGCTTTACATTGTCATAGGTGGCGATAAATTTAGTAATTTACATTAGATACCTTTTACTTGTATAATATATTATTTTGCTCTAAACATAAGTCTATGATAAAAGAGTGATTCTTTTCACTTTCGTTGAAGCAAGCGAGAAATGTATGTCACCGGGTTAGCAGGCCATTGGCCGTGTTCCACTTTCTCATCTCCTTTCGCTCTTCGAGAGAGGGCGATGCCACATATACCTTGAATATCTTGTGATCGAAGGAAATCCGAAAAGAAAACTGTTTCCTATTGAGAGATCCTTGCTAATATTATTTATAATACACTTCATAATGTAGATATACTCAAAGCGTTATAGTTTAATATAGTCTCTTAATTAGTTAACTAAAATTTTCCTTAAGATAGGTAGATAGTTGGAAAAAACGAGAAATTGATAATTTATCGATATTACGAATTAGTCTGAGCTTTTAGTTCCAAAATGTATATGTCGCTTAGCAACATAGCATCATTTCCTGCTACAGCCAGATCGCGTATGATATTAACGAGATAGAAAGCGATTCAGCTTTTGCCATTTGGAGAACAAGCGTAGTTAGTAAGAGTGTGCTTGGGTTCATGACGAGTTCACGAATTACCGTGAGAGTGAAAGAGGTAGGTAGACTCTTTGTCCCATCAGACGACCTAGAAACCCGATTCTTTCCCCCTTTCCCGATCTACAAGAGCATGCGTGCGTACGTCCGCTCATCCGGACTCGTTGGCGGTGGCCGATATCAGCGTCGTAGCAGGGAAAGTTAACTGGTCGAAGCGATGAGGAGAAAGTGAAAGCTATTTCCGGGATATAGTAAGCGCCAGCAAACTCGAAACGACATCGCGAAGGTGGACTGATATTAACGATCGTCTGATTATGGCGATTAGCGAACACCTACAACTTTCTTTGATTCCAGTTCCAATGGAGTTGATAGAAAATGCATTGATATACACACAGAATTTACGATAATCTCTGTTGAAAGCAAAGATAAAAATTTCTGAATGATAAATGATAGTAAAGTATAATATATATATCAATTGGTGATTAATTATATTGTCTTAGATTTGAGTTATTTAGGTTACATAGATTTATGGATATATAAATAATAGATTTTTATATATAAATTTTATTGCAAATTTTATATTAACAAAAAAACTGTTTTGGTAAGGAAAAATAGTAAATATTTTATT
This sequence comes from Trachymyrmex cornetzi, assembly GCF_001594075.2. Lineage (NCBI taxonomy): Eukaryota > Metazoa > Arthropoda > Insecta > Hymenoptera > Formicidae > Trachymyrmex > Trachymyrmex cornetzi. The sequence continues at coordinate 879,704 of NW_017298619.1, read as the reverse complement.
AAATACATTTTTTTTTCTAATAGTCCGTAAAATTTATAATGTTGCGAGCCGTTTACAGTTATTGTCAATCATTCGGTAAATCCTGTATCAACAATAGTAAATACATAAACCTGTGAACGATGGCACACAAGGAACTCAGAACGATCTCGTAAAAACGGAAATATTGCATGGCATTCGTCAACGTATAGAGAAATTGTCTTTTAGTCGTCCCTGACAGTTATTGATTTGACCTTGAGAAGGATTTCTTCTTGTCGAAGGCTGATGTAATTTCATGATAATTTCAAAGAGTTTTTGTGAAATATTCTTCTTTTTTCTTTTATATCTTCAATGTTTATTGTCTGTGAATCAACTGATAAGGATCAAAAATCAATGATTTTGTTTTTTTATTACAAAGAGTATTATATATATAAGAACTGTACGAAGTTCTGTATGTAGTCTATTTATCTTATCACAGTATCATATATATATGGAATCGAGGTAGGTTCTGCCACTCCTTTGGAAAGAATTTCTCTCGCACAGCAAACATAAAAGCAACGATGTTCATGGCAACGTTCACTTTCCCATTTGGCAGAACAAATTGTGTCGTCGGAAACCGGGTCGATGGCAATATCGCAGAGAAAGTGAGAGTACAATCAAGCCGCATTCGATCGTGATGCAGCTGTTATTTAAATAATCGTATTCACTGCGTTCTCTCGATGTCTCAGCATATCGAAGTGAAAGGTGTGTTGTTAAACGAAGAAGCGTCCCCAGATCAAAATACGACGAGTCTTCCGAGATTTCGACATTTAATGCAGAGAATTCGTTATTCTATCGTGTCAATCGCGTGAATATATTTTATAATGCTACTTATTTTGCAATAATATAAGTGATTCAATATATGTATATATTCTGAGATCCTTTCTAAATGTATGAATTTATTTTTTAAAAAACGTAATATGAAGTAATAAATTACAAGAGAAAGAAATTAAATATTATACCTAAATTTACATAAATATACGAGTTATCTTAAGACTTAAAGATCTATTTACGTAAAGTGTCGATTGTGTGCGTGGCGAAAGCGATGAATTTCAATAGTGTATCGTTCCTGAAGCTTTCCCATATATACATATATGTATATATCTGACTTTCGATATGCTCGCGTCTCTCAAGCCTTTCTGGCTATGGAGAAAGAGCACAAGATACGATATTCTGTTTCCACTGCGAACCGCGTGACCTGTTCACCCACTTTGAAGTTAGTTTACGTCCCATTGTTCAACAAACACACAACCAAGTTGCTCGACATACCCGTTTTGCGCGCGAATTATTCAGTCGGTGGCACGACTTAACAATCGAGATATTCATATCAAGCTAGCAATAGCTAGCAATATCATCATTCAATTCTCATTATAAAAAATATATAATTATGTTGTTCCCTTATATATTTCTTTCAAAAGTGGCATAATTTAAAAAAAATGATTTTTTAAATTGTTATCATGAATGAATTATAAAAAGTAAAGATTATACACTCTATATTGAGAAAAATTTCTGATTAGAAATGGATGAACCAGAAGATTTTGATTACATCAATCACAATTCTGGTTATTTTAATTACAATAGATTTAATCAGAAAATTCTGTGATTTGTCTATTTTCAACAGAATTCTAATTAATGCAACCTGCAGACTCTTTTTTCAGTTTATCATTCATTGTAAGTAACCTAACTTCATTTCACAGTCCATTAATCAAATAATATTTGTATTGATTTTAAGATTATTAAAGAGATTGTAATATTTTCTACAAAAGTGATATATTTTGAGTTATTCGTTTTTTAAAATAAATAGTATCTTCTATAAAAAGAATATTTAGAGTTAGGACAATTTTGATGATTGAATTTTGAAAAAGAAATTATTTTATTTTGAATTTAGTTGATTATTTTCGTTGATTAAAGTAAATATAAACTGTTAGTGATATTTCAAGTTATATCACTTTTGATAAATTATTCCGGTTTGTCATAATTTTGTAAGATATCAAAATTATCATAAGTAAAAAAGGATGGTTTTTTTTGAGGATTTTAATACGAAAATGTGACAAAAATAACATTTAGTCATGTTTCTAAGAGTATATTTTTTGTCAATATTATTTAATTAATCAATAATATTTTCTGTTAAGTTAAATAATAGTTTTTTCTCTTTTTTGAAAAACTTAATTTTTTAAATTGTGTCACATTTGAAGTAAGGGAATGATATGTAGAAATAAAACGATTTTGTTTGTCTTAAATCTTTATACGTTTACCAACCATGGTAATGGGTTTTTATGTCTATATTATGCTATTAATTTTTGAAATACCACTGTAGCGCGAAATTAGGACAAAAGTAATTGGGTTCAAGAAGGACGGCATCCGCTCATTTGTATCGATGAAGGTCCTACAACTTTTGTTCAACACAATGCCCGATCGAGCCGCTCCGTTACACAAGGGAGGTATCTGATTTAGCTTTTACGCACAATGATTGGCCTCGTGCTAAAGTAATTAAAACAATTGTTAGATAAACAAGATTGAAGGTAATGATTATTCTATTAGTAATTAGTGCATTGAAACGTAATTGGTAAGTTTATTGATGACATTCTGCATTATTAAAAAAAGAGATGAAAATTAAAATTGCACTGTTAGATCTATAGTGAGTTGAGCTGGTTTTATAAGGAGTATGCGTGTTTTCCGTAAAATTATTTGTACATTAAGCTTTGTGAAAAGTTAATATCTGAAGAGGGCTCAATGTTGTAGCCGAAACATATAACTTCTTAGTTTTTTTCTATACATTTATATTGATAATAATTGATACTTTATGTTTATAATTAATTATACGTTTGATTTGAATTTATTTTGATTTGTATTTGACTCTTACTTTGCCCTTTAGTACTGTTAATTTATTTTCGTAAGAAGAGTCTTTCTATATATCAAATAAATCTATAGTGTCAAATTTAACGTAATGTGAGTCGCCACTGCTTCTACTAAATATATCGTTATTTTTTACTAAAATGATAATTATTATTATATAAAATGATAATGATTAAATTGATAAATTTGATGATAAATTTGACACTATATAATGTTAAATTGATACTGTATAGTGTCAAATATAACCATTGTTTTAGTAAAAAATAATGATATTATTGAGTAGGAGCAGTGGCGACTCCCATTAAATTAATTTAACCCTATAAGATTTAATAGTGTACGTATAGTGCGAATTCTGACAGCGTTTATTAAATTCTGTATAAGTATTTGCAAGTGATGGCGTTTTAGAAATGGGCTGGAAGGTCGGAAACGTTCGATTCGCAGATTAATAAAGAATATCTTCGACAAAGATTGCTCCCTGATTTTCTCTTTCAAGCCACTCTCCCCGAAGGACGAGCGTCGACCGATTAAGACGCAGCAATTATTGGCTCGAGACCAGTTCCCGCTATTCCAGTTCCACACGGCACGTCTTATGTAACTGCCATTGTAAGATCGTATAAATAATTTCGCGGATCCGTTATGCCGTTGCAGGCGTGAATGAGAGAGACGCGATTACCTCCCCTCCGGCTACTTTCATGCAACCGCGTTTTTCGAATCGGACACCGCCGGGGGATACGGCAGTCGGCTTAATTCTATCTTCGTAATCTCGCAATAGTGTTATTTTAGCCACTGCCCTGAGGCCCCTGAGGATGTCTCTCCTGAAAAAAAGTCTTTAAACTTTTTGCAAATTTAAAAAATCGAATTTTTCGAAGCATTGTGATTGACATTGATTGAGAATTTCAATTGTTTCTATTGTATTTGTTTCTATTGTATTTATATTCTTGCTTTGCGAGACATCGATCCGACATACGTTTTTCAAATCGTTTCGAGTACCGTTATCCTGTCACTTCTATGAAAAGTGTCCTTCATACTAATGTCGAAAGATGCTGTCATTTAAAAGCAATAACGTTTATTTAGAGGTCGTTCCGGATTCTTTTACATATATTATTTACAAATCCTGTAACATTTCTGGTATTTTTATTCTGATAGTATAAAACATAGAAGGAGAAGGAAGACATGTCATCATTTTATAACGTGTTGATGAATACAAAATTTGCGAAAACCGGATGAATCAAGTAAGTGCGAATTCAGTGTGATTTCCATGGCTAGATAAAATGCAAATTCCATTTAAAATACTAATTGTAAAATACTTTTAAAAAGTGTATTTAAAATGCAAAATGCAAAATGGGTTTTTCGAATCTATTTTAAATGTAAAATGGAAAATAGGTATTTTAAATAGTTTTTGAATGCAAAATGGTTTTTCCTGCCCTAGCGTAAAAAAATTTTTACGAAAAAATACAGAAAAAACTATATAAATTGAGACAAAATCTTAAAAATCCTTAATTTTCTTAGTGGGACATACAGTGAGTTTGTCTCAGAAATCCATAGTTTTTCGTAGATATTCATAGTGAGACATAGAGTGACGTTGTTTGAAGGCGGAGGATTTCTTGGTTTTTTCAAACAAACAACACTACGTACTATAAATATCTAGGAAAAATTAAGAATTTCTAAGATCTTGTTTCAATCTATATAGTTTTTCGTAAAAACTTTCTGTTAGGGTGGTATACAAATTCTTTAAAAATATTTTAAACGTTTGACATCCATTTTCAATGGAATTTAAAGTCCTGACTACGGTATTATAAATAAAGTATTTCTGACAAGAATATTTAAAATTTTTTAATATTATGATTTAGAATCGGGATCGTTTATTTGAATAAATCAAATTAATATGAGAAGCGCCGGTTACGGTCAAGATTAGATGTTAAGAGTAATATACATTTTTAGAAATCTATATAATATTTTACATAAAGCTAGAACAGTTATTTTTTTATTAAGATTCGATATTTATGGACTATCGGAAATTAATTTGCTCTTTACAGTTTAATTTGCAGTTTATTTAAATATTCATAAAAATCTTTGGCCAATCATAGGACTTGATTCTTCTTATATGTCAACGATTCTAGGGAAAATTTATAAAAATATAGGAAATCCGTTTACCTATTTTATAAATGGTTAAATCATAGACATGATTCCATTTTAAATATAAAATGAAAATGATTTTCCAAAAACCATTTAAACTGAAAAATGCAAAATGCCATTTTCATTTTAAATACATATTTAAAATAGAATTATTTTAAATATTACCCAGCCTTGGTGAGTTCGACGTAAACAAATAGTATGCGATTTTCTCCGCGATTACGAGTGTATATAGAGAAGAAAAGCATACATTTGTGCATTCGCATTTGTTTTGTGGGAAAAGTACTTACAGGTTTACTGTTAAGCAACAATGTCTATTCGTTGAGAATATCTTGATAATATCTATCTTTACATCTTGAAGGATGGCATGTGATATAGAACGCGATTGATATACAACGATGGTTATTGTACTGACAACCGAGACGACCTTTACGTTCAGATTATGCTTACGCAATCTGTGTTATTGCATAATTAATTGACGGAAATGAATAACTCAGGAATGATAATATTTTTTTTCAATTATCAAACTAATATAAAATTTATTAAAGAAATTATAATTGTCGAGTCAAAAGTCTTGCTCGTTTTAATCGGTTGTAACTTATCCTTAAAGGATATGTCATGTACGCGAACGGAAACGTCGGTAAATATGATATAACTTTTCGCCACAACATCCTGCGTCACGTTTCAAGATCGGCAATGATCTCGCGATTGCGATGCACACCCATGGTTGTGGGAACAACGAGATCAGCCAAAAACCGCAATTTCCTCATACAATTTCCTCGCCAATTCGAGAATATGTTTATTTTCCTTCCATGCAAATGTGTTCGTTTAATTTCTAATTTGGCGATAAGATTTATGAGAAATAATAAATTTATATGTAACTTTAGGTTTCAAAACAATTTAACATTTTTTTTCTATGTAAAATTCATTGTGTCTTCTTAGCGTTATTCTTTAACTTGTTGAAAGAATAGCCTTAGTTCTACATCGTGTATAAATGCATAAACTCATAGAACAGCAGACGCGATAATTGTTCGAAAAATAAAATTATTATTGTGTAAAAAAAATAGATACTAGAAATAAAAAATATAGATGTATGCAATTGGGTGGAAGAATATTTTATGCCACGTTGTCTTTGCTCAAATAAGAAGAAGAGCGAACACAGTTCTTCTGACCTTGCGATGGAGTTTAGCGTCGGGAGTTAAAGCACGATAGCAGTACCATAATCTCGACCAATCAGCGAACAAACAGACGCGGCGGGAATAAAGGTGAGTCTAATTGGTACAATTTATATTCAAACGAGAGGTCCGCGGCCTTGACTGTTCTTCGTGTGTCGGCAAAATTGGTAATTGTTTGCGTAAGGCGGGATCGTTACAAAAGAATGCACTTGATAATTAAGTTGCACTAGCAAGAAAACATAAACAAAGTTAAAGCAAAGATACTAGATCGTAGACGTGTTTAAAATTGAACGAGAACTTTTTTAAGCTTTATTTGAAATTATTTTTAGCTTAAATACGTCGAAAAAATAAAATTATTTAACATTCTACAAATAAAATTATTAAACGTGAAAAGTTATCGGAAAGAAATAAAAGTTTGATTACAATTTAAATGATATAAACTTAGAGTAAAATACGACTTTGCTTAAAGTTAATGGTAAATTAAAAAGTTAAATATTACGGAGAGTGACTCGGTTATAAATTTTGAAAACTCCGTAAACGAGGAGATCGAAAGAATTGTAGAAAGCTTCGAAAATTCTGCGTAATCTAATTTAAAAATATTGGAATGCTGACTTGAAGCGTTTGATATCTTGTTCGTCACGTTGTTGTCGCTGAAATGTTTCGATAAAACACAGGGCAACGTTTTATTCCGTTCCTATCAATAGGATATCGTCCTCCGGGGAAGGTCGTGACTGGACTTTGGTCGCTTAACCGCGACAAGGGGCAATATTGACAATAGGCATACGGTAACGCTTTCAATTGATCGCGCACACAAATGAATGTATAATAGGAGAATTGCGCTTGATATTTAATAATAGGAGTACAATTAAAATAGAAATAGTACTTTTCACGTACTATTTCGTTGTGCTAAAACTAATCGGAGCTGGAAATAAACCTACAAAGTATAAATGTTTCCCTACTTTGTAATTTATGATTAATCGACGAAAGTTCCTGTATTCAGTCTCGATCACGTGTCTATGTTGAAACATAGACACGTGTGGACGATGGTGTACGTGTATGCCGTTAAAAGAACGTCCGCGAAGGACATCTCTGATGAGACGAGTGTGCGTAGGACATCGCGCGTGTGTCGCGCGCATTGCTCCAACAACAACGGCTATTTTCAAGTAATCGACGTATCGTCGAAGGTCGAGGAGTTTAACCTTCAACGAGCCGCGCCGTTAACCCGTGAATGTTCGCGCTATATAAATGCTGCATACCCAGACCAGAAAGTATTTTCTCCTTCCGCAATGATTATGCAGATTAGCATCTTATAACTTTCTATTTTTTAACGCCCAATCGTCTGTGAGAGGGAGATAGACAAAAATTCATTACGTATTTATTAGTCCAAGAAAGCTTTGCACAGCTATTTCAGCAGAATAATATGCCTTTGAGCGGACTGACATTGCGTATAATCACGAACAGATTGGCGTGCGCATGCGCATTCGTGTCAAGATGCACCTGTCATTCAAGGTGATTCTTTATCATGCGAAAGAGCTCTACTTTTCAGAAATTAGATCTCTAGGCATGGTTTCCGTCGTTCTAGGAATTATATACGCATTACGTTTGCTTGCGAAGACTTTATAAAATGCCATTATAATGGCTGTTTGTAGTTAATATGTATTGTAGTTTTTATGTATTCTTTGCTTTTATATATCGGTTTATATCATTAACTTTAACTCAAAAATTTCGGAAATATTTGCGGGTCGTTAGAAAAAGAAAATTTTCCAATACTACAATATCGTTCGTTTTAACATTAACCCGTGAGCTTTACTACTTTGATGTTATCTACATGATTTTTCATGTATCTTTTTCTGTAATTAACATGTACGTCTCTCAATTACATATGCAAAGTGATAGGGGTAGTCACGTGTTCTATATCCTTGAACTTGGCATCATGCCGTTTTCCTTCGTTCCCGTATCCCTTCTCTGTATTCACTTCTTTGCATGTAGTCGGTTTATTTGTGCCACACGACTGATAAAGCCCACGATTGTCACCGGTGCGCATTTTCTCCATCGCTTTTCCTGGTATGGTTCACGGTCGCGGTCGAATCACGTGTCGACGTGACGCACGTATTACTGTCTTAAAACATTAAAATATGATATTGTTCTCTCAAAATATTTATATGGAAAAAAAAAATTGTTAATGAAATAATAATTAAAGTTAAGTAAATTGTTTGAGTGAATTTATCGCAATGCGCTCAAGGTCAATTAAAATTATCGCAAAAGAAATTAAATTAGTCGCAACATTATTACCTGTAATATTGTAAAACAGTAATTATCGAGATAAGGTATCAGTATTTACTGATCTCTAAAATGCTAAAATGCTATTTGTCCAACTTTTGGCACGTCATAATTCTTGATGTAAAAATGTTGATTTACGATTTGCAAATTTCACTTTCACATGATGAGACACAATGTGTCGTGTTGTATGGTATCATTATTTTTGATAATTGATAAGCGAAAGGACCATTACTTTACGAATAGATTACGACGTAATAAAAGTAACTTGACCCTGACTGAACAAGGTCTTGGTCATTTATAGAGTTAAAGGAGATATCTTATTTATAAATATCTTTTTAAGTTCATGTAAATACGAGTGGTATATTGAAACAGTTGTTTGTGCAATACTTGTGTGAGATATTAATAACAAATAAAAAAATTGGAAACGTGTAAGTAATATTTATTAATATTACAAAATATTTCGTTTATCTGTTGACAATATTGTAGTAAGGTAGGGCAGAAAAATTACGCAGTTTAGAAGTCTCGACCGTTATAAAACTTCGTATGATGAGTGTTGAGTGTCGAGTCGAGAAGCCATACAGAAGCTTTTGAATGGATAGGCACTCCCACAGGGTGAATTTACTCGGCCTTGGCCTCCGACCCGCCTCACTGTCATACTAGTACTAGATGTCGTAACACAGTTAGTCTCTCAGGAAAAGTACTTTTACGAGGAAAAACATACGTGAGAAGGAGGAAAGAACTCCCACACACACAATTCTTTAATTACTTCATTAGTGAAAATGTAATTTGATCAAAATTAAAATAATATAATATTAATTATACTGTTATTAGAAAAAGTATTTATAATAAATATTAATTGCATTTCTCACATATTACATGAATTAGCAAACAAAAGTTACAGTAGTTAATGAATGATTCACTTTTTCATATTAACGACTTTCAGATTCTAATTTTGATCTTTAATACGAAATCTCCTCCTTCATAAAATAATAACAAACGAAAATGTTTCGTCCTTGACTAAGAGCGGGAGAGAAGATACTGTAGGCACGTGCGCGCTCTTGAGGAATTTAGAGGTCGCTAGCTGTGAAAATGACCTCACCCTCTCATACTCGTTTACGTTATCTTTACTTGTCTCTCTGCTCTCGTATACCATTAAGGACCTCGTCACCCTCTTAGAAAACTTTGGTCTTCGAGTTAAGGGATTTTGATTTCATTCTCATCTTTCTCGTTTTTTTTATCTTATCTTTATATTATACAAGCACGATCATTCAAGATGTCGGATGTTAAACATTAGAATAAATTACTCGTGTTAGATTTGCATAATCTTATATTTAAAAAATTTTAGAGAATATTTTGTAGGATATAATCTTGAAGATTAATGAAAAAACGTCTCACATAATAAATACATGATATTGTTTTTCGTTCTTAAAGGTGCTAGAACACATCTTCCTGCTAAAAGAGATGAGAACGCATGAAATGGACCGAGGGATGAGAGTGCTCGCTGTAACCTTTTACCTTTAACCTTCAACCCATTTCCCGGTTGTGACTTGCGCTTCCATCTACAATGACACCCACTTTCAATCTGGTTTCAGTTAACTGAATTTCTCAAAAGGTCAAATCGCTGCCCCACCCAGTCGACATTTCCGGATACTCGATGGTGCCAACCACTGGTTACAGTTTAATCAACAAAACGTCATTTTTCTGTGTTAAAAATTATTCTGCATTTCCCTTCCTTTTCTAAGCTTTTTATGAAATCTTTCGGGAAAACAGTTGTGCAATTATTTTTAGCATATAACAAATAACATTTGATTTTTTAAGGATTTTATAAGGATCAGTCTTCTAAATGATTTATTTAATAATATTATAAAAATTGTTTAATGCTCTAATGCTGGTTTAGATTTTTACATAAAAAAAGATAGCTAAAAATATATTTTAATTTTTGAAATTGCTGGTATATTTGATCATAATGTGTCGAGATGGTTTCCGTTCTAATAGTTCTGAGAAACGAGATAAAAGATGCTGATTGCGCGGTCATCATTTAATCAGAAAGTGACACGCGCGTAACGGGTTGACCTGGCACGCGTAAATAGCTGCCTGTTGCTATGGATAGGGTGGTGGGATGCGATGGTGGGTCGTTGCTAGCCGGGTTGTGCACCCCGGTGCAAGCTGTATCGATCCGACAACTTACCCGGTGCAACAACCCACGCATATTGACCTCATGCGCCCTTGTAGGTCGCGGAAGGACCTTAAGGGTATATCTTACATTTTTCCTTACGGATGTGATATTAATATATAATAATTATATCGGTAAACGGTATTTATAATTACTATTAAATGTCAGTAATTGTATTTGTTTAATGTTGAATAATATTAAAATTTATACGATGATTAATATCAGAGTAAATTTATATCGGTTTTATTCGCACATTATTAATAAATGAATTTGCATTGTTCTGGATGATTAATAACGTAATTTAGTTAAAAATTTAGTATTACAGAAATATACCACTGGCTAATCGCGATTCCGTTGCCTCCGCTTTAATTTTATTTTTGGGTAGAATAGAATTTCCATAATAGTCTTTATTTGTAATTAAATTTTTATGTACAAGTATTTATGGTATAAAAGAAAATGTAGGGAAAGAGAAGTTAATTATTAAATATGAAAACGTAATAAGCAATGTTAGCAAGTGCAGTAATAATATTAATCCCAATGCAATGCAAATTCTAGGTATAATAACACCATCTTGACTGAACTGCAACGTGTATTACAAATTATTTCTAACCTACCACTTTTGTGGTCCAATTTAATATTCTGTGCGAGATTTAATCATCATCTAGGTCACTATGTGATGAAATCACTCGAAGAGTGATGGAGGTAAGAAGAAGAAATCTTAGTCATTCATATTACTCATAGCATCATTCACGAAATAACTAGATCGATGTTAAGCGAGGTCAATATTCAATTTCCGGTATAGTTCAAATTAATCAAAGATGTTTTCCATCATAGTTTACTTGTGCCTTACTTCTATATAAAATCAATAATATGAATACACACACACACACACACACACACACACACACACACACACACACACACACATATTTATATAAAGATAAGAGAAGACGCGTTTACATTTGCTCACAATTTATCGTTATATTAGTTTTGTGAAGGCATGAAATCAAACTTAAATCTACGGATGCATTTTATTTATATTTTTTTACAGCATAACGAGCATTGAAATATCTATATCGACATCGCGTGTAACTATTGTCATATTACAAGAAACCTTGACATGGTTTTTTTATTGTCAAAGGTACCAACAGGATCGCAATGGTATATTAATAACTTTTAATCGTTGCTATAATAATTTTAATGAAGATAGTCAGCTAATTTAATTAAACAAATGGAGTAACAACATCATGCACACGATACATCTGTTAGCATATGTATCATTTAACCTAAGAATAGGTAATACATCAATGAACTGACCTATACCAGACACTAATGATAGCAAGGTCCCTGGAGAGTAAGGTTTCATCATGTTAAGGGATACATGGAACAACTAAATTGCGTATTATTCAAGATCTTTTTTTAACAATGAACGCTATAATCACACGTTAAAGCCTGGCCCTTTGTTGTTATTCCTAGCTTGCAACCCTGCGATGTTGGAAAAGAAGCGACACCTGTCCACGATTGAAGGGTCGCCCATTGGTTATTTCAGACTATCAATGGGGCCAATGGTTCATTTCAAACGTTCGAAGGACGATTTCTCTTTCTCAGTGTACCTTGAGAAGTCAAGACGCAGAAGAGACCTTATGAAAGGGGTCGCACCTGCATACAATCAATTTTTAGGATATCTTTTTAGCATTTTCAAATAAATCAAAAATTTTTTAATTGTTTAGAAGAAAGAGAAGTTAGTTTATTAATTGATTGATACATTTCGTGTACGTATATTGCGAATAAAAAATATGTAGTGATAATAAATGGATTAATTTCTATTCATGTTTTCGTAAATCTACAATTTAGAGTTATATTGGTGAGTTTTACGATATATATATAAGAGTTATTTATGTATACGCCTTTTTATTTCGTCATTTAAAGCATTATAATTAGCAATTCTTAACCGTTAGATCGGTAAATGAAAGATGTGCAAAAACATCGGTTCCGGCCTTCTTACGAACATGTGGTCCGAAGCTACCTCATTTCCTTCTGCACGTGGACGAGCGGACATGTTGCCCCCAAAGTGTGAATGTAATGTGTGTAATACATTTGATAAAAATGGACAGGTGTTTCGACTCTTTCGGCAGCGGGTGCTTCGTTACTCGTAACACCTGCTCGAATAAACCGCATTTTGTTATGTCAGGCTCGTGTCCACAGTTATGAAATTTCTTTGTATAACTTCTTTCAGACTGACACTTTTACTGCATAACTTATTATTAATTTATCAACTAAGAGATTAGCGGAATTTGAAAGAACTGTCACTAAGAATTGATTTGTTTGCTACAGTTTGTTTCGTAAGATACAATTAGATCTGAAACGATATAATATTACTTTAGACATTAGTTCTTTATCTGTCAGTGATTTGAAGCTTTGGTTTGGAAGTTCTTTAGTACAACAATTTCTGTCTTTGACAGAAATTGACCGAGAAAAGCATATTCACACACACACGCACACACAAAGCAAAGTTTCATTTCCTTAGACATATCAGATAATATATAACAAAGTATAACCAACGGCTGTTTCGACTCTTACGGCCGTGAATGTTATAACCCCGCGCATAACTTGTGACCTACATAAACGGGGCAAAATGTGTTGCCGCCAGTCATGTGCCAAACGCACGACTCGGGGTGTCTGTCTGCCAGGACGACCCACAAAATCGGCGTACGCCGTGGAACACCTGGCCATTGGCGCACCCGCGTTACGTGATCCACGGCACGGCAGACGGTTGTATGTAGTTCGTCGGTCTCGAGGGATTGTTGAAAGTCAAATGTTTTATCGCAAAGTAATATCTAAATTATTACATTGGAATATCTTTTTTACTATATATTATCTACATACTTCTACTATATATATTTAAAAACGTGAATTTTATTATAATTTATCGCATCATAAGTAACTATATTGTTTATATTCATGAATCCTTGATATTGATATCGTAAATTTATTGTGCAATTAATATCAACTCAATACATCTGTAATTTATTTATAATTTCTTTGATATATTGTTTTCAACAGAGAAAGCGATATTTACATTATATTATTCTACGTATAGGAATTAATATCTTTCCTTTACAAAATAGATATTAAGATCGAGACAAAATGAAGGGAGGGTGGTGCGTAAGCTCGCGCTGTATCAACGGCAGGTGGTACGGCACGGGCGATGGGTGACCTCGAAAAGGAAGAACCGTATATTCGCCACCTTTGTACACGGTCTGTGGTTGACCGTATCCGATACTTTGTTCAACGAATACAAATTTAAACTAGTAATCAAGTTTATACTACACGGTATTTACGGAATATCATCGATTTTTTATGGAGAATAGATCCATTTTATCGTTCAGAATTAATACGAATTAAGTCGTACTTTTTCGAGCTGAAAGCACAGCCTTCGATTTTGGACAGGTGCTCGAAGTATGATTCGCAAAACGAAAAAAAACTCGTTAGTCATCTTGGCAACTCGTATTGCGTTCGACTCCATCGAAATTCTTGCGCATGCTTTTTTCAGTCTTGGACCATCTGAAAATCCAATAAGACCAAGGTAATTCGACACCATGTGTTACCCATAGTATCCATATTTTACACTAATTGCCCTGTACGTCTGTACGCGTGCTTTGTCTTTGCAAAAGAACTTAATCATTCATTGAAGAGGAAAAATGCTGTTTCGAAGATGTTATAGCAAATATATTTCTAAAGATTTTGTTACAACATCTTTTTTACTTAAAACCTTTTCATATGTGTAATTTTTTCCTTGTTATCTTCTCATTGCTTATTTTGTCTTTTAACATCGGGTTTGCTTTGCACTATTGTTCTGTCGTTCTACTTTAATCATCATTCTAGGAACCAATGGCTTGGAATATTTCATGGAACGATAATAAGATGAAAATTTCAAGAAAAAATAGAATATGTTATTAATATTTGCAATTTGATAATAATTGTTTATATAAATCAAGAAGGGGAGTAATAACATTTATATCACAATTCTGTAAATTAAATGATATTCTTTCATATATATATTTCAGTTTTATAAATTCTTATTGTTAAATTATTTAACTCGTGTATAATCATGGCTTATTCAAGAAATTAGAGTGAAATAGACACTATCGTTAATCGAACGATATTTTATCGGCTCTTCGATGACGCTAACGAGTTTAAATCGATACTTGAAAACGCTCGCTCGTGCCAGGATCTTGGTATTTTCCATAATGAGGGATTGAGTTTATTCTCAGCTAGATCAACAGGTTGGACTGACGCGAAGGTGCGTCCACGCCGCAGGTTAGATGATTCGTACGCGGGGTGAAGAGTCGGTCGTTCGTCGGGGCAAATCTGATAGCAATGAAGGGGTTGCTGACTGACGTCACGATGACGTAATGTCAAAGGCTGCTGTTACTTTCCCATCTCCCAGAGCCGATCGCATCTGTCCTACGGCTGACATTGACATTGCTCGAGCCATCGATTTATTCTTCAACGAGGTAAGAGCAAATCGAGGGTCACCGTGACCGTTTTACTAACGCTGTTTAATCAGAGGTCGTTTGAATGATTTACCTTCTCTGTTCTCTATTAAGAGAATCGCTCTACAATGATCGATCCCAGAATGATATTTACCAGAAGAAATAATATATACATGCGATATGTTAAAACGTAGTTATAATTCTCTCTCTCTCTCTCTCTCTCTCTCTCTCTCTCTCTCTCTCTCATTTGAATTCGCCGGGTTGACTCTTTAATCTACGTTGTGGCAATTTATACTTATATTGATATAAGAGAAATTCCTAAAATTGGACATTCGTAACACGCAAAAAAATATTTTGCTGCTTTAGCTAGAATTATAGCTTTTTTGTATCTGATAGAAAATTATGTATCATACGCATAGAATTGATAACACAAATCTAAATTCTATCTCTGTCATCTATATGATTAGATGCAATACATATCCAATATCGCAGTATATTTGCTAGAAATGTATCTATTTTAACTATTTTTCGTACTTACAATTAGATCATTTTCGCTGTAACTGCAAGATTACTTTTTTGAGTGAATGTTTCAACTGAAACTGTTCGGCGATTGATAGATAGTTCGTAGTCTGTTAGAACAACACATAGGGTAAACTCGGTAAGATGATTATAATTTTTTAAAATATGAAAAATATACTTTTATTTTTATTCTTTAATCTTTTACCAATGTCGTAGATGCATTAGATCCATGATATACACTAGCTTCAATGTAACATTTTTTTTCACGACGCGATTCCAAGTAAGGGTCCATAGAATGTATTTAGTTTATCATTTCACTGAAGCTTAAAGTAATAAATACTATTCAAATTAAAGAGAAAATACTCAGAAATTTAATGTTATAAAAACATATTAAAGGGAAAATACTCAGAAATTTAATATTATAAAAACATATTATAACGTATGCATATTGACTATTTTATTTGACTTTTTGGAAAACGATGGCCATATATGTTTTATACTAAAGATGCATATAGCATTTTGTAAAATTATAAATAAAACATATAATTTCATATATTTAATAGAAATATATGTATAATTATATATAATTTAGTTATAATTATAATGATATATGCTATTTCAATAACTTAAGAATTATAATTCTTTTAAGAAAAAAACTAAAGATATATTCTGTAATTAAAAAAAAACAATACGCATGCGTGTATTACTTAGTTAATGATTATCTTTCCCCAAATGTGACGGAAAAAAATAGCCATAGTATTTAGAAATAAATATATAGTGAAAATGAAAATAAAAATTATAGGTCACATTACAATTTATTATGTACCTTTATTATGTATATAACTTTGATTACGACAATTTAATTATAATTTATTCAACGTTATAGCAGCTTTTAGTGGACACTCACAAAACTTTGCAAACAATCGAAAGTAAAAATACCATATAATTTTCACAATTTTATTTCCTCGATTATTTCGAATGATATTGTAAAAATATATGCACATAAACTACTGTAAATATTGTTTATTTTTTAGAATGACTACAAAAATGCATTAATGTACAGAAACTATTGTAAATATTAGTTACTTTTGGAACTACAAAAATGTATTACTCAGCGATTATTAGAAAAATTATAGTCTATGGCCATCTTTTCCATATGGCTATAGACTATAATTTTACCCGAGTTTAGTTGTTGTAATGTAAGCTTTAAAGGTAGATACAACAGCGTTGCTGTTATCGATCAACTATACGTTAATTGTTAAGATGTTATTGATTAACAATGCAATAGGCCTAATAATGCATTAAATTTAGATATGTGTACAAAGATAGTGCGAATCTAAATAAGTTTTAGCTTTCACGAATTCGATATACTTGAGAATGATCGAAAAATTGCATAGTTATAGAGTGATTATCTTTGGCTCGCCCCGCGCCGTCGCGCCAGTATATGCCGTAGACAGCATAAAGAGGTACTTTAATTTATTTCTTGATAACCGTTTGAAACCTTGACCTTGTGCGTCATAGTCGACCATATATTCGGATTATATTTCCAGTGACTCAGACCTCGAATCATCTGAACAGTCGCGACTTAACGACATACGACGTGATGTCTAAGACGGATAAAAATCTCAGTTTAAAAAAATGTCTCTATTTAGAATAAAATTAGTTTATAAACGACATTTTTTAATCTGTTTAATCATTGACGTCATGCTTTCAAAATTAAAAATTTAATAGTTTCTTTTTAAATTAAATTTTGTAAAAAATGTATAATTAAATTAAAACTTATCAAAGAACTTATAACATGAAATATTTTTTCGATATCCCTCGTATTGATTTGAATTGTGATTTATGAAAGTCTCAATATCTGTCTCATTATCTCGTAAAGCTCATAAAAAGATTTATTTGAGCATTAGCGTTGTTAGCAGAATGCACCGACTGTGTGCTCTTTTTCGATATTTTTAGGATCGAGTCGGGACTCGGGATTAACGGTCGACCATTTCAGAAATCTGCGATCGACGTCGCGTCGCAGGGAAACAATAGTGTTCGACCAGAATACACTGTTCTTCGGTTGACTCGTAATAATTTAGAATGAATCAGAAGTCTTTTGCGTTAGCGAAAAGAGACGCAGAGAATTTATCCACAATGGCGATTCATAGATCTCAACAGTTCGAGTTAAAAGCTTCGATCACCGTCTTTTTGTGTACTTATTTACGTCGGTAACGAGTGCATTGTCCTATAGTCGTATCAATAAGAAGATAGCGCGCTCGGCTTATACTTGACAGAGCGAAAGTCCATCTGGATCGTTGGCTTCTATATTTATGACAGTATCTCATTAAATGTAGTTAGAAAGCAGGATTGGGTAAGTTAACTTTTTTTTTAACTAAATAAAATTAAAGTTAACAGCCTTAAAAATTTAACGTAGTTAAGATAAAAGTTAATCCATAGTGATATTAATTGAATTAAAAGTTAAGTTAATGAAAAAAAGTAATTAAAAAATTAAAAGTTAAATTTGTTTTATTTCATGATTTCAAGTTAACTTTTTTTAAATTAAATTAACAAACTAAGAAAGTTAACTTTTTTAACTAACAAGGAGAGACTCCACATATGTATTTCACGGATTTTAATCAGCTTTTACATGATTATTCTGGGGCACCAAAAGATAATCCTTGTAAAGCAGTAAATTGTACTTCTGCGTATTTCTTGAGAAAATCGTGATTTTAGGTCACAACGACGGATCGTTTTCAAATCTCTTTATTTTTTGTTTAAACGTAAATGAAATATTTGAAATTATTTAAAATTAGAAAAATACATCTCCGACGGACATATGAATGTAAAAGCATATAATCCGAGTATAAGATCCGTATAATTCCAACTACCCAACCCTGATGTTAACTTTTAAAAAATCAAATTAAAAGTTAATAGTTACCGATAAAATGTAACTATATAAAGTTAAAAAGTTAAGAGTCTAAAATGTAACTAAATGAAGTTAAAATTAATTAACTTTTTAACTTAACTTTTAACTTTTTAACTGCATTACCCAACCTTGTTATAAAGTAAAAAAATCTAATAAATCTATAAATATTATTGAAAAATATTAAATATAAATTAATTCCTAAAGACTTCTTAATGATACAAAATGGTTAGATACAATAGGGCAATAGGAGTCAAGCGCGATAATTCTTGTGCAAATCAAACGGTTAACAAAACAACTTTATTAATAATTAATCCGCTTACATGTTTCGGTTCACTTTTGAGCCATCCTCAGAGATAATATGATGTTGTAATTACAAAAAAAGATTTTTTCTTACAAACTAATTCATTTCAGTGAACGACCTCCACCTATTAAATAATTGCAGTTAAATTAAAAGAACAATTTTACTAAAATATCTAAAAA
The DNA here is from genome assembly GCF_001594075.2 of Trachymyrmex cornetzi. Taxonomy (NCBI): domain Eukaryota; kingdom Metazoa; phylum Arthropoda; class Insecta; order Hymenoptera; family Formicidae; genus Trachymyrmex; species Trachymyrmex cornetzi. Next base: position 860,666 of record NW_017298619.1, on the reverse strand, counting down.
TTTAGCTGCGCATAGATTTAAAAATAATTTTATTGGACCATCAAAATAATTATGTAGGAAATTCAAGTATGATAAGCGATATATTGCAAAAAAATTTGACATTTTAGCAACCAATTTGAATATCTTACGTAATTATTTCAATAATCCAATAAAATTATTTTTTATACTTAGCTAACTTGTTAGATTTTGCAATAAAATTGTTCTTTCTATATTGAAATAGACCTAATTATTATTATCCAACGATACTCGTTAATATTATAGTTTCTAAACTGTTATTGAAAATTCAACTATCATTTGAGTGAAAATTCTATCAGAACCGGTATTATTTAAATAGCATATTGATAACCATACAAATAATATAAACAAATTTCTTCCATTTTTGTTCTACTAGTCTCTTAATTGAATAAGAAAACGTGGTCAGCCGACGTTGGTAAGAAGCGCCGCACGGTTATTCGCAATAAAAATAATTTGGCGATGAATGAGGGTAGACGATAGTCAGGAGAGAGAAAGGCTAACGTAAGATATTTTTATTGGACGTCTGCAGTCTGGATGCACGGCCGGCCGTTCACCCGATGCACTCGTCGCTTCATGCCAATCCATACGCGATCCTTGCTCTCGATTATTCTTCTCTTCTCCTTCCTCTTCATTCTTTCTCTGCATTGTATGGCGTTTACGATCCAAATTCATGACTGATAAAACAAAGTTTCTGCATATTCGCGAATTCTCCGTCCAGTTCTCAGCCCGCTGTTTATTGCTTTATGAAATTATTACCGAAATAATACTTTTCTTACATCATATACACATATATTTTTTCAGATCAGAATTTACTTTTACCGTGAAAATTCGGAAGATTATTTTAACATGGAAGTTTTAATAAGTGATAACTAGATTTAAATGATCGATGGTTACTTGTCTCGCATGATGTACTCAAATAGATTTCTGTGCCTTCATTTGCGCGGCCCTGAAGTCGAACAAGATCGGTCGCGTGGGTGCATTTGTCCCGTTGGAGGGGCATTGGATGCTGAGGGGTTGTCCGGGGGGTGGGGCAGGAGACGGTCAACCATGGAACGGACGAACCAACAGACAGGGATGCACCGACCTTGAGGGGATTTTTGTGTCTACCGTAGTGCGTTAACCCCGGGAGCTGAGAGCGAGTGTGGCGTGCAACGCGTTAAAGGAATGAGGGAGAATGAGATCTTTCAGTTCTTTGTCTCCCTTTCCCTCCTTTTCTTGCAGACCGCGCCGCCCTTTTTCCCGTCCTACTCGTTGTTTGCCCAGCCAAGGTTCGGCCCAGCTAAGCTCGCGCTAAGAATCGGTTATCTCACTCAACCCCTTCGTCTCTCGAACTACACTCGAAATCTGTCTTGGATCAACAACTTACTTTATTTGCCATAGCCTTTCTTTAAAAATATGTCATTAATTGCACAGTCGAAACAGTCAAAATATAATTATAATTTATTAACTTTAAATTTAATTGATTATTTAAAAAATGCCACGGAGAGAATTTTCTTTTAAAATTTACCCTGAAAA
>NW_017298619.1:847545-858154 GCF_001594075.2 Trachymyrmex cornetzi | reverse complement strand
TGAGACGGCTCGACCTGCCCTACCCCAGCGAACCGGCATTCTCATAACACATATGAGATTTCTCGCGCACACAAAGATCAGCGTTTCCTAAATTCACGTTTCGTTTAATCTTTGTGCGAAATTCTATCGACGAAACCTTGTGTCTGCGGAAACGCTAGTAAATAAAATTTGCATCTCGTTTTCAAGTAAACTTTGGCAATTATAATTTGAGAAGTTTAAATTATACAGAAAATTTTGCTCCCTTACTTCAAGAGTAACACAACTCATGATTTTCATTATTACCATGAATGATTTATAGCGAATTCGATTGGACGCACTTAATGTGCACTGGTGCACATTAAAGCTGTCGTATACAAATTGAAAAAGATATGTATTTATTATAAATATATAAACCGATTAAACCGTGAAATACTCAATACACTTTATTGCGCTGTTAGATAAAATATGTATTTTATGATTCTAAATATTTGCATTTTATTTTTATACTCAAATTAAATCAATGTACAATGGCTTTAATATGTAGCAGTGTGCATTAGTGCGTCCAATTCGCTATTAAGTAAACATTATCCATCAAAAGTGATTTAACTTAACTTCATAAAAAATTATCAAAATCACAATTTAAAAAAGATAGATTATTAAGGTTTATGAAACGAAAATAACAAAGATGACATTTGATCATGTTAAAAATAGATATATTTTTTGTCGATATATTGTTTGATTAATCAATTTTTTATCAGATTGAAAAATAGTTTCCTTCTTTTCTGAAATATTTAATATTTTTATTTGCACCACTTTTAAAGTAAAGAAACGATTTAATATTAAAATTTATAAATTTGAAAAATACAAAAAATATAGGCTTCATTAAATTTACTCTTGAAATCATTTTTTACGTTCGTCCTCTTATTATAATACCAGCGAGAGGGAGAGATGGGTTCGAAGTTTTTGTATAAGCGTTATCACGTATGGTTCGGAAACATCATTTTTTTGCCATAGTTTGAACTTTTGCAATATATATTGTATAAGCAAAAATTTTAGCTAGGGTAAAAAGATGTTTCCGCCCGGGATCGAACCGGGGACCTTGTGCGTGTGAAGCACACGTGATAACCACTACACTACGGAAACGTTGAAGCTCTTGGCGTTTATTTCAGAACATGAATGTTTGCTTCTATCTCGTATGACACGTGGATAACATTCAAAAATGTAAAATATGATCCTGCACGTGCACTTTTATATTATTTTATTTTTATTTAAATTATTTCATTTTACACGCATCTATATTATGTGAAATATTTATCGAGGACAGCAAAATATTTTAATAAATAATTTTTAAAGTTGATGTAATAATCGGTTTAGTCGAATTTTATAATCAGGCGTAGGAAAAAGCAAAATATATCGAACTCGTTGAATATGCATTTGTCGTTAGCAATATTACAACTCTTACTTTTACTAGAGAGAAAATGCACGTTCGCGTATTTCTTGCAACTCTTTAGTTGTCTAACATATTACATGTCATAATAATGTTATATGTGTAGTTAAATATGATAATTGTTTAATGTATGTATAATTTTATTTTTATTTTTATTTTTATTCTTTGACAATATTAAATAAAAAAAAATAGATCAAAAAATGTTCAACACAAATAAGTGTTTAAACTGAAAATTATAAAAAATTTGCACCATATATTATGAAACACTAAGAATCGCCTCGACCAAATATGACCTTCTTCTCTCATATGTATTCATTTATTAAATTTTTAAATTTAATAATAAATAAAAATAAAATATGTATTAAAAAATTATCATGCAAATTAGATTCTGTGTTTGTTTAACTTCAATATTAATTACACTTAAATATGTAAAGTATCTCAACCTTTTAGCATCCATTGATATTCATATTTGATTATCTCTTTGACCAATCGGCTTTGCCCTTTTCTCGTTTGTAAGTTGGCATACTTTCAGCAGTCACGATCGCAAAAAATTTTCAATTCTACTTCAGTTCATTTCCTGGTTGCAGCATTACGAGCGAGGGGGGGTGTTGCGCCACTCTATCAATTATATCGTTTAGCGACGTTTGTTGAAAATTCAGTTCTACTTTACGAATTAATAGAAAGAAAAACCATATATTCAGTTGATTTTTAATTGGCCTCAATGAAAAGAAAACTTGACACGATATTCGACATAAGAATTTAGCAGCAGAATCTTATTGAGTTTCTTTGTGGAAAAGTTGTATTCATAAAAAGAAAGTGCACGACTTCGTGATGTATATCCCGGAATTGTGGTAGACCAATCAAATAACTGGATTTTACTATATCCTGTATTTCGAGAGCTCGAGTAATCGAGACGTGATCCATTGACCCGACGATCAACGAGAGAAAGAGCGCAACCCGCGAAACTCTTGATGATCTCTTTATCTTCCTGGATTTCGACGTCAGAGATGCTCTTAATCCGCGCAAAAATACCTTAGCGAAAGCGCGCTTTCTGCACGACTCGTGGTTCGCACGCTTGCATTGTTTATGATAACAAGTTTTGCAAACTAATTAAATTGCTCTACAGATAATATAATGAGAATAATAAATATACCAAAATAAAAACGTTTCACATGCGGCGTCTGGTGTTTATGTTGAAGATACGCATAAAAATATTCTTCACAATAAGCTTTACAAATGTATGCGCAACACTTGAGACTTATGTGCTTTTAAATCGAAATTAATATTGAAGAACTCAAATTACTATCATATCTTTGCTGCTGTTTATGTTACGTATATAAATATCACGGTAGCGCGTATTTTATCTTATTATTATTTCAAGTTAAATGTGTTTTCGCGTTTTAGACGTACGCTGAACTTGAGTATGATATCGCGAATCGTTGAGGCTTGAACATTGCGAAATTTTGATATCGCCTAATACCACCCCGCGACTAAATGATTCAGAATTAATCGCAAGGCTTCGAGGAATTATTTATTTCAAATTAATCGATTCAAGGTTGCACGAATCGTACACACATAACCCAAGGTTACGATATGTGAATTACAACTCTTATCAATTTCTCGCTCGACAAGGTCAGACCTTTATCTTTCAACTTTATTTGTACCGGCATCCCGTGGATTTCATTGCACGCATTAAATGGAAGTGACACGCGCTTGTAGAATAGATAACGCAATACAATTAGAATGTAATGTAATTAATACGATATAATGAGATTGTATGTAATTATGTTAGATTTATCACAATAATTACAAAAATAGCATGATACGCATTTGATAGCGAAAATGTCGTAAAGTGTCATTTTTTGTTTAAGAGTAAATGTTGATTGTTGAATATCTTATCTTCGACACTGGTGTCAAAATTAGTATAAATTCCGAAGAACACAAAATATTTCGTAATTGAGCTATAAATTTTATTCATTTAAATTCATTAATTTATATATTCATTCGGAATTGTAAGTTTTCAAAAATATTTATTCATTAATATATTTTACGTATTCATATTCATTCCAATAAAATATAAATTAAAAAAAGCTTTACGATAAGCAACTTTTTCCTCTTAATGTAATTATAGTGACCTATAGTAGATATTCAAATACGCTTTTGTGATGAAAGATCATTTATTTTACTATCATGCTAAATTCCGTTGTACTAACTTTATTTTTTTATTTAAAATTTGAATTTGGATATGGAATTTAACATGCTTACCCTACTCTTAGCAAGTTTGCCAGAGACTATATGTTAGCTTGGTACATTTTCTTACGGTCTTGACTTATAAACAAGCGTAATCGCTTAACTGCGCTACAGTCCGTAAAATATTCCACTTTCGAGCTTAGTTAAAGTTTAAGAAACATTTATACCGAGGAGAAAATAAAAGCTATCGCCGCTTTTACTAACAATAAGAAATGTATTAAGGAGGTTCTCGCGCTACTTCTTAGTCAATAGACAGTTGATTCAAAATAATATGTAAAAATAACCTAATAAAAAGATTACTAACAATATCTTATGCCATTACACATAATCATTGTTAATTTTATATGTTATTAAATATGTTCAAAATGACAAAATAAAAGTTGTAAGATGCTCATTTGACGTATCGTCGTTGACATATATTCTAGCTTTTTCATTGAAGAATATAGATTTCTTGTAAACTGTATGGTCAGTTTAAGAAGGTTGTAAAAGGCAAATGCAATATGTTAAGAATTACTTGAAAAAATTATAGATTATTCTAAATTGCATTTAAAAGTAATACAAAAAAATTAAGGACAATTGACCATCTGGATCAAAAGTTTCAATAAAAAATAATAATTTTTTAATTTGTACTCTAATGTAATATATGAAAATGTATTGTAAAATAATGATAAAAATTACAATTTTTGTATAATATAAGTACTTTATGAATTCAAAAATATTTATATAAAGTTATATTGAGATGCAGACTAATTAGAATTAATTGTTTAGTAAATAAATAAAATATTTATTGTAAAATATTTGTTATAAACTAATTGATGAATCTCAATAAAACTTTACATAAGTCATTTTTAGTACTTAAAATATTTATATTAAAAAATTTAGATTTTTGTTATTATTTAAAAAATTTTTGTTTATAAAACTAATATGAAATAAAATAAATAATCTATAAAAATGTGTTACTCAATAAAAACAGAATGTTATGAACACAACTTTCACATGTATATAATTCCTTTAAAGCGTAAATATTAATATATGTGTTTTATACTCTTACAACCTCCTTAACCCGGAAGTAGGCGTGTCTCGAAACGTTAGTAGGCGCGTCCTGGTCATTTTAACCGGAATATATTTTCGCATATATATGTTATAACTAGAATAAATAAATGATTATAATTACTATAAGCAATAATTAATACGAAAACGTTCTGATAATGCTTTATATCAATCAATTGAAAACAAAGGAACATAATATAATTACTGGAAATAATTATATTTATATGATATATCTTTATTTTAATTTTATCTTTTTTTTATTTGTTAAAATTATTGATATGTAACGAAATAATAAGAAAATTATAATAATTTTATTTTTTATTTATAAAAATATAATGATGGCGGAGACTGGCGAAGAAACGACAAACACTAATGCATAGTGCGTACGCTACGGTCTTTTAAACCGACCGTTACATACATATCAAATTTTATGTAAATATAAGCGTATTTACGTCATCTATTTTCGCATACTATTTGAATAAACATTAACAAACATTTACGTAAAGGTAAACATGTAATAGTGCCAATAAATTGAAAGACATAAATAGAAAACGGAAGAGTACGGCATAATGACCGGTACGCGATCACCGGGTTAAATAAAATAATTTACGAGAACAAACTTAAGTGTTTACTTCACAATTATAACGATTTTTAAATTGCTGCCTTATACGCAAGTGTCTCGCAATTTAAAAGAGAATAACTACAGAATAATTACATCTTCAACTTGTAATACAAAATTCTATAAATTTAGAATTAAATATCTTCAAAATGGTAAAAGTCAATAAAATTTTTTCTAGATATTATTGATATTATTAACTTTTGTATTACATGTATATATTATAGACTTGTCTTATATTTCATCAAACGTGAGAACCTCCTTAAATAATGTGGTTATAGTCTCACAAAGTGGAAATGAATGCGAAATCGAAAATATTCATAACTGTATTCATATAAATAGATTCATTTAAATTGAGTAAAAAGTAGGTATTTATTCATTTCCCATGAATATAAAAACAATTATATTCATACTCGTATTCATGTTCATTTATTTATTCAAATATTAGATATATTTATCGAACACACTAGTCAAAATAATTTTATTATCTAGTTAAAAAATTATATAATTCGATTGTGCATATTATCCTAATTTTTCATCGTGTTTGCTGCAGCTATTGTAAGTCAGGCATTTAAAAGTAAAGAATAAGAATACGAACGGGAAGCGTCTAATTAGATAAAGTCGTAATCGTGAAAGAGAAGACTATCTCATTAGCGACATGTTTTTCGGCCAACGGACCCGAGCGATCATTGATGTAATCGCGATAGACCGAGGCGACCAAAAGTGGGAGAAATAGGCGCGACCTACATATTGTTTGGGTTCGCGTTACACAACCTGCATATATACGGCGAGTTGTAGGAGGGCAATGACCCGCTGTATCGACGCGGAACAGGGCGGCTATACGCTCGTGAAAGCGTGAGACGGCGGCGCACCACGTGGCCCACGTGAACGGCCGCTTTCGAGTTTCACGACGCATACAGCACGTGGGCGAGTATAGTCGATCGCCCGTGAACGACACGGAACATTGTAATTATCTCGATATTGAACTGGCTTGAGGAAGCGCTGCACGTGCCAGAGATCTCAGCCAGAAATCTCTGCTTACGGGATGCGCAGAGGGGTGCGTGAGTAAGGTCACGTGTGACGTATCATGTCGCCTTATTTTCTTAATGCTTTAAATCTGGCAATAGTATGATGTATGATGCGAGCACGTATAAATTACGTTTTATTAATGTTAGAAAAAAATTCATATTTATTAAAAGAAGTTAAGCAATTAGCGCAAGAGATTAAAAAATTGTAATGTATAAGGTTAAGAAGCATTTACAAATATAGGTTTAGATAAAAGTAGTATAGAGTGAATTCTAATTAACAGTTATTAATAATTACAAAATATGGATGAATATACATGGCTAACAATAAGTAAAACCAAGTACCTTCTTAACATCTAAGCTGTATAAGTATAGTAAAATTTCTTCTTCTGAAAAAAGTTACGTATTGCAACATTATTGAAAATTATATGCTAAGAAATATATACTATTGGAAATTATACTAAGAGCAGTAAAAAATTCAGAATATAATAGCAAATATAGCAGAAAAAAAGAGTTAGTTAAAATCGTAACTTTCAAGAAAAACACAAAATTATATTCTATCTCGTTCAAAGTGAAAGTAAAATAAGTAGGGCGCTCAGATTACTCATACGTGTGACAATCGTATATCAAGCCTGTGTTTAGTAATGATGTTTAATTGTTTAATAAGGTTAAGCGAACGGTCCGTTCCAAGTCATTTCGCCACTGTATATTCTCACTTGTAATTATTCTGGCATTGACTTGCCACGGGAAACCAGAGCACGTGTCAAGGGCGCCGATCGATTAGGGTTCCACGCGCTATTGTTCAAGATTCTCTTGCTTCTTTAGATTTGCAATCTGTCACCGTTTCAATGAAATGGAGTAATTTACAAGTCGAGAATGGTGATAAATCAACGGCTGATAAAGAGTCTTTTATCGACGATAATTTCCTTGAATTTAGTGAATGAGTCGATTTACATCGATCTGTGTTTTAAGAACAGAATTTTTGAGTAAATTGATACAAAATTCAAGTAAATTTCGCAATTAATGTAAAAATTACAGATAAAATTAGATAGTAAAATAATAAAATTTATTTTTTATTTTTATAATGATTGTATTTTTAATTGACTTTAAACCATTAAACAGTGTTTAAAAAATAGTTTGGATACCAAAATATTAGATATAAAAGATTATAACTAATAAAAATAATAAGACTCAAATTTATTCCAACGAAAAGGGAAAAAAATTTGATGTTTCGAGACGTAATATGTATTGGTGATACAGACAACTCTCACTGTTGGAAATCCACATTATCACGAAGGCTTGGTGAAAGTAAAGTAGATTATACTCTGTATTTTCCCCTCCTACTATATTGTCCACAACGCAGTTTTGCAACAATAACAGTCGCAATAACTAAAGGCCAATTGGTGAAACTTTCTTTCTGGCTATCGCGTATTATATTAATAAAATAAATTTATACCCACACGAGTTTATGTAAATCCCCTTAAGTGTAAGCGGATTAATGCTTCAACTCCGATTATATGATCAGTTAGCTGCTAGATAAATTTAATTAGCAAGATATCAAAATTATATGAACTTCTTTAATGAATTACATAGAATATTTAATCATATGTAATGTTAATAAATAAGAATCTGTATACTTAAAACATGTAAAGTATTTAAAAGTATATTAAAAAAATATATATATATGTTTATAATGTTACGTGCTGTATCGTTTATTTGACCTATAAATTTATGGATTGGGATCATAAATTTTCGTTCGTATAAAGAAAAATGTAGGTATAATATCTTTATATAAAGCATATTTATATACATCCTAGATCCTTGGTATTTGAATTTTTGCAAAGCAAAGATTAAGTCGTGGCTGTTGTTAAGAATGGCGATCGTAAACTTGCCAGCCGCTAGTTGTCCATAATACTTTTTGGAAAATTACGTGCCAAATGTACGAGTCTAAACGAGACAATCGTCTTCGCAAAGCATGATGTGTCCGCACATTTTTTCACATCTTTCAGCCGCCTCCATCACAGGGGATACCAAAAATATCGTGAAAACACCCGCGCTCCTAAAGCTCGAACAATGAGAAAGCCGGCGTTTATACTCCTCGCCTTATTATTATGACCCGATCGACCGTAGACGCGTACTCTGAAGGGTACGCGTGGGCGAGGACCAGCGAAAATGTGCGCGGTCGAGAGGGCGCTGGAATAGTGATGGAATCGATTGAAGAAAAGACTCAATTTGAATGTTTACCTCTGAACTGAACACATTTTTTAATTAAATGGTCTCTGATAAGACCTACAATTGTTTTAACTTTCAATTTGAAAAGTTTAAAGTATTTCCGGAGCTGTCTTATGCATTTTTCAATTTCGCGACAAAGCCTAACAATCAAGATAATTCACGATAAACTTAATCCCGTCACGCGGTGCGTACACAGGCGGTCGAACGTGTCTACGTGCAAATGTCAATGACGTCTAAAAATAGCGGTCGAGTCGGACTAAGAAATGTCTCCGTCCCGATATACTGGAACGGTTAACGTTTAACAGCCAAAGATCCTAGAATCCGAGGACACGAAGGTACAAAGATCTCCGAGATCTCCTACATTCGATTGAAGAGATCAAAAACGAATACAAAATTGAATACAAATTATACGGAATTGAATCAATCAAATGACGGCCGAAAATGATACTTCTAATTATGTAATAGGTTAAGAAAGATTAGTTCGCATTTGCCGTGGAGAAAACGAGTCTTATTTTTTGAAGGCATATATACGGTATTAGCGCATTCTTGCGGTTAGCCTTGAAGAATCGTCGTCAGAAATCAATGCGAGTCGTATTGTTCGTTTAAACAAATGCGTCACGCGGCCTTGAATCCGCCTTGGTTCTCTGAATTATTAGGGCAACAAATGTCGAACGATCGATTTTAATTGGCTGCATAATGCGATAACGCAATCTCGTTTCCACAAGACGAAACTTTGTCGATTTTCGTTTCGTTTTGTTTTTGCCAATTTAATTATCCTAATGGATGTGTATGCAAAATACTTGAATAGCTCAATTTTGCCAAGTCATTTTCAAGAAGCGTATAAATACTAAAACTTTAGATAAAAATTAAGAGGAAAAATCTATTTCCTGGTATATTCTATTTTATCTTCTATTTTACATGAAAAGGTACAGAAAACAAAATACAAAAGGTATAAAGTGCGAAGTTGGGTCAGTCTATATCGCACATCACTTATAGTCATACCATTCCACGTGCATAGCGCGTTGATTGAAATGTTAATTTCGTTGTATACTAAAACGTCTGATAAGCCACGAGTACCTGCTCAGCAACTATAAACACGTGGCTAAAAGTCAAACGCTTGTTTGCGGAGCAGCCTTGATCCCTCTACCTCTATATTAGCTTTCCAAAGCAAAGTATTCGCATAATGTATAAAAACAAAGTTTGTTATTGTCTATTATGTTGCTGTAATGTGATGGATGATTAGATTCTGTGGCGACTATTATTTAAAAAAGATCCAAGTAAATCTTCTTTTATATATGATGATATATCTTTTCCGTTTCATTACATTTATAATACGTGTACGATGTAAACTTTTCAACAAAAAATAGAAAACATTCAAAAAATTGCACAATTTTCAAGTTATCGAAATTTAATGAAAAATCATCGCAGACGAAAAAATAAAACATTTTAAAGCGAAACTTGTACTTTAACATGCTTCCAGTTGTTTTCTAAAAAATTGTTATCTTTATAACAGTTTTTGTATCTTAACAAAAATCGCATTGTTGTATTCCTTAAAATTATGTACATTTAACAACCTGTAGCTTGATAAAAAATTTTTCCCGAAAAATTTAACAGTTTTACGAAAAGATACAGAGTTTGACCTATAAAATGCTTTTTTAAACATTTTCTTACGATTTTTTTTTTACTGAATTACGCGACTTTGAAGCTGAACCTGCATTTCTTACAACCAACATAGAAATTCGACGAAATCGTCAAATTTTTTATCTCTCTAATTCTTATAGAATTAAATTTAAAAACAATCAAAAGCATGTTATATACAGGGTGTTTGGCGACTACCGCATTTTTTGTCATACGTGGGTAGAACAGCCTATACTGAATCAAAAAGTCCTGTACCATTTTGCAGTGTCAGCAATAGTTAACGAGATATTAACGTTTAAAGATAGCCGAATACGCGTGTCCACCCGACCTACTATTGCCGAAGGTACGGCCCACCGAGCGCACGGCGCGCGG